>NW_009697243.1:75594-78722 GCF_000703405.1 Apaloderma vittatum | reverse complement strand
TCAGCAGGATAGCAGCAGGAGACATAAGCCTATGCCTTTTACTTCAAATTACTACTGAAAAGGCTATTTCACCCTCTGTTGCCAGCAGCGCAGGAAGCTTCCCAAAGCATTGTCATTCTGATTACCTTTTTAAAGGACATACAAGCATCACTGGGGTCTCTCTTCCTGCCCATCAAACGACTCCTGTGTTCCCTATCCAGTTGTTTTTTCCCTAACGAGACCTGTGAAGGCACATTTTCATCTCCTGCCATCCATTTCCCTTGTACCAGTTTGTACTCACCTCCCAAGTAATTCTCTTTGAGGATTAGCCACGATTAACCTTTTCCTCCTTTTTCTACCTTTGCTTATCTCTGGGACTTGAAACTGCAGAGTCAGCTCTCTACCGTAGGATGCGGCAATCCCTGTGGGCCAAGAGCAATGAATGGCCACTCCTTCTCCACTACATGGGTCAAATGGCTCATGCTGGAAAGAGCAAGTGGTCAGACACATCACCACATGCCAGACCTCTGTCCCCTGCTTGTAAAAGCAAGTGCGTGGACCACCGGCAACACAGAGTTTATCCTGTGGTAGGACTGCACCTTCCACATGTGTGCCAACCCAAGAGCAGTCCCGGAAGGCACTTATTTATGCTGTCTGTCTGCATGGGGATAGCTAAGCATGCGACAGCTCTCTGTCACCTGTTCCCTGCCTCTGAGGAATTAGAAAGGCATCCTGAGAAAGCAGGGTCTTTAATCTTCCTGCCTTTTCCTTCCATAGCAGAGATAGGAGTTGCTGCTGAGTGCCCTGTGGGTGGGAGCCTGCCCGTGCTGGTAGCTACAGGGAAGGCGCTTGTAGTAAGAGACTGGTGAAGCAGCTCCAGCAGAGAGAACATAAAATTCCTGCCTCAGGAGAATCTCGGTTCCCAGCTTGGGCTTTAGTTTGAAACCCCCTTCAATGTGATCGACACACTGCTGTTGAGCTCATCGCTGCAGCCCTTCTCAGGGAGCAGCACGTTGTGGTTTGTGCTGTCAGATTCAAGCGTGATATCAGAACAGGGTCCCTGGTCTGCAACAACAGTCAGTACCTCTGAACAGGGAACCAGAGAGCAGCAGAGACAGTGCCACGGGAGTATTGGACCGTAGTCATCTGAAGCAGCTGTGCAACATTTTGCGCTTTCGAAGCATTTCAGACATTAACTGGCCAAGCCCCATGACACAACTTTGAATTTTGGTAGTGTAGCTTTCCAAAGAAAGGAGACAGAAGGAGCTGTCTTTTAAAAAGTTGTTCTGGCCAAACCTGGGAGAAGGACTTGAATCCAAACCCATGTTTTTTCTCCAGACCGTGTTGCCTTTACACAGAAATTAAGAACATAACCTCATATTCCTCTCTTGCTGGATATATACCATCACATGCAGAACCATATATTATGCTTTATGGATAACATGGAATATTTTTGTTAATTAATAACTAAAAAGAGAGATTCTGTTCCTAAAGAGCTAGTTGGTAGCAGACATTCAAGCCTTCTGAACTTGTCCAGCATCATTTTCCTGCTAAAGGTCCTGTAGTCAGAGTCGGCCTGCCTGATGTTGCCAGTGATGATGCATCTGTCCCTGGGTGTTTGGAAACCAGCTGCTGATTTGCATTCACTGGCCGCTTTGCTGTTTGCCCAACTGCGCTAAATAGTTTTTGATGTGGGAGTGAGAACAATTCTGTCTGTGCTGCAGAAAGCAGGGATAAATGAGAGGTCTGTCTTTCCTCGCTTCTTGCCTCATCACAGTCAGTGTGGCGTAAGGATGGAGTGCCCGACTGACGTGGAACAAAAAGTTAGATGAAACTTACTGTGAATGCTGTTTCCGTCATGCATGCTGCCGTGTGGCTGCATCCTCATATCGAAACTAAAACGGATCAGCAGCTCTCAGCGGTACTGTACATCACATTTTGCATTGGATTTGTGTCTTCAGATTGTTCCAAAATGAGTCAAGGTGAAAACAGCTTACGGTACATTATACTTCATATTTTAGATGTATGTGTTACGTACACCGTGCATCGCAACTCATACTGTAAAATTCATACACTGTCTTCCAAAGCAGGGAAGGAGATGCTGAATATGAGTGCTTTGCAACATTTGAGATTGCCTACATCTCTTCGAAATACAAAGGTATAAACCCACCAGAAGTTTGTGGTCAGATGCAAATATTGCTGCTTTGTAGTTCTATATGCAGAAGGCTATACTACGTGAGCTGTTTTTCCAACCTCAAAGCCTGACTATGCTTAAATTTCCTGAGGGGCTCACTCTCAAAGGCAGTGAGCTCTTTAGAGACCATCAGTTTAAACTCCCCTTCAACAGACCAGTACATTCTGCCGTGTGTGCGTGTGTGTGCACATGTGTGTATGTGTTTAAGTGCCTGAACGTGTGTAAATAATTTTACTTGAAGAAGGTGTAAATTATGCCACTGGTTGCTCTTCATTGTACTTATTTTTTGCTTTGCAAGAATAGAAAGGAACCGAGAGTGAGATTTCTTCTGCAGTCCAGATGGTTATCGGCTTGTGCCCTGGAGCATGAGAATTGATCACTCTCACCATTTACCAGGTAGCTAGTGTAACAGGTGTTAGAAACAGGACTTCAGGTGAGGAATAAGCAACAGAAGTAGATAATCTGTTAAGGCACCAGTGCGCCAGCCTGCGGCATGAGAAAGATGAGCGTGAATTTTCTTCCCTGTTTAATGCGTATGAAGCTGTCAGATTATAAACACGTCTATGAATTATTGTATTTTACTCTACTAGAAGTGGTGCTTGCAAGCTGACAGAAAACAGGCTAGAAAATACTCTGGATCTTACAGAACCAGATTCTGATGGTTTACATGGCTTTGTCTAACCTACTCTGAGCTATTGAGTTCAAGAAGTTTTTGCTATTGTTTGGTTTTACATTATGCAGACAGAGAGACCAAGGTAGGGAATGCTTGCCAGATTTCAGCCAGCGGAGCAACGGCACAGATGGGAGCAGAGCCAAGTCCAACTCCCAGGTCAGAATTCACCCGCTGAAGTCCATGGCAACGCTGGCCACCGAGAGGGCAGAGCAGGGGAAAGACAGCACCCCCCGTGTCTGATCTGCACCTACTGAAAGCAGCAAAGCCTTCCCACTAGTTTCA
>NW_009697243.1:0-75563 GCF_000703405.1 Apaloderma vittatum | reverse complement strand
TCAGCAGGCAAAACTCTGTCCTCATTCTATAACACAGCATTTATTTTCCTCACTTTGTTCTGCTTGGTATATATCTTTTTTAGGCTGAGCAATACGCTGTTAGCTTTCACAGAGAATAAAACTGGAGAGATAAAAAGAGCCCATTTTCCTCCACTCTGGGCATGACAATAAAAGAGAAGATGGAGAGGGAAAAATGAGAAACAGCATCGACAAAAAGAAAAATTGTATAAGCAGGATTAGTTTCTCTTTCATGGAGAGTATAGGAGAGCATTTTCAGGACCTACTGATAGCTATGTATGCTGTGCTGTAAAATCCCCTCAGCTGCAAAGCCAACTCTCTCATGCCCTTGTTTTCACAAAACCAGCTGCTTCTTTTTAAGAAAGGGCAAAGAAGGTGGGATCCAAGTTTAGTAAATGCTGTACTGTAGCACATGAAAGAATTATTTTTCGCATGGCTGTTCGGCAACAGCGGTCTGCACCCCTAGAAAAGCTTCGTGTGACTGAACTAGTTCAACCTCACAGAGCAAATGGGCTTGCAAAATTATTTTTCGCATGGCTGTTCGGCAACAGCAGTCTGCACCCCCAGAAAAGCTTCGTGTGACTGAACTAGTTCAGCCTCACAGAGCAAATGGGCTTGCAGTGGAGGCAGGCAACTAAAGGGGTTTTTGAAGAAACTGACTTCCTAGGAAAGCGGCAGGGAGGGAGGAAGGGAAATGAGAGAAGAGGCAGAAAAGCAGTTAACTGATTTTATGGCACTTTATATCTTCCAAACACAGTGTAAGTATTTAATTACAATATCACCCCATGATGGGTGGAGAGATATGGCGTGTCCACCCACTCATTTTAGCTATAGCCAGACTGAATTAGAAAGACTGCCCGCTGATTCTTAGTAACTAGAAGCCAAGTGGTTCAGGGTCGTACTACTTTGGGGCTTTTCTCATGAGCTTCAGAAATGCAGAGACATGGTTTTCAGTGCGAAGTGTTGGGTCTGATTCAGAGTTACCAGCACAGCACACGTGGCTTGTCCCAGTCTCTGTAGTGTATTTCTCTATTGTGGGTCTAGCACTGATCAATCCAAACCTCCCTTTAGACATGTACTTTCATGTTAGTTGAATGGAAGGCAAAAATACGCTTGCACCAGCGCATGGGAAATGTTGTTCTGTGCTTGTACAGGGTGTGAGTTATTTATTACGTTGTTATTTGTAAGAGAAGGTGCATTTCATGTTATCATATAGCTCTGTCCATGTCGGCTGATTTTCCCTTTGATGTTTTGTTTTGTTTCATGCCTCATCTTGTGAAGTGTACATCAGAAGTCCAGTTAGATTTCCCCATGACAGTGCTCTTTCGGACAACGTATTAGCTGCGTGGCATGGCACAGGGGAAGACAAAAGAAGCCATATGTGAACATTTCAAGCACTCCTCAGATGATCTTTTAAACCCTTTCATACATTGTAGTCTGGCTTCATCATGTCTGACTTCTTTCTCTTTTAGCTGCAGTTAGTATGTGTTGCTGCCCAGCAATGGCCCCTGATCTGCAGGAATAGCCACATATTCAGTGACAGATAAACCTCACTCTGGCATTTTAGCTGACCGTTTCCATGTTTCTGAGCTGATCTACACCTCACCCTAGTCTCTTCAAAAAGAAGAGTCCTGCAGAAAACTCTGGCCTCAGTAATCAGACCCTAATTCAAAAGGAGGAAGAGAACTTAAGTCCTTCATAAATAAATAAATGCTACTTCTTGGTCCTGTGTGGCACATAATACAGTGCTACAGGGACAGTTGAAAGCCAATGGAAATCCTTGCTGCTGCTGTGCAGACATCCCTTCCTCAGGTCAGCTCTGACCCTTTCTCAGGCTCAATCTCAATTCTTTTTCTATGGAGATTCAGTTCTGTGTGCAGCTGTGGCTCTGGGACTTTCCAAAGCTGCTATCTGGGAATCTGGCATAGCAGCAGAATGCAATTCACTGTGTGTGACCTCTTGCTAAAACAGAAAAAACGGTTGCCTATCTGTTAAAGGAGTAAAAACCCGAACAGATCAGAGTGCTACACCTCTCCTAGGTTTCTTTTAGCGCTTGGTAGGAGGAGAGTAATCAGATCTCCGAGAATGGTGTGCCAGGAAGGAAATTTCTTCCCATGCGCAGCATACAATCAGCCAGGTGCAATATGAGGAAGGGAGGTTCATCTTCCTCTGAAGCGTAAGATATTAGCCCCTGCCAGAGACTGTGTACCAGAGATCTGATCAGATACGGCAAATTTTATGTTCCTATGCGCAGTGTGAAGCTTTCATTTCTACGCAACGTATTGTAGCAAGTCAAACAATGAGTCATCTCACAAGGGGGAAAAGGAGAGAAAGATTCTTTCTCCCAGTGGATTGGAGATAATCTCTCTGCCTGGGTATAAACAGCTCTTCACCGTGCTGCCTTCTCTTCTGGGGAAGGAAATTATTTCAGATATTGAATTGTCACACCTTCCAAGCCTCTCTGTCTGGGCCCAGTAAGGGTAGCAGGTGAAAGGCTTTTACTTCATGGTAACATGGTTGGACCCCTGTGAATAAACACAGTAGTCTAGGCTGTATATGCTGTATGAGCTGTCTGTGAGAAAGGGAGTCCCAGATTCTCCTTAGAGCCCTGGAAAATCTGTGCCCAAACCGAACATACCTGTTATTTTACTATAAAATGGCATGCCACCCTTATATGGACAGTTACAGTGGTAACTTTTTATTGTTATACAGGGAACACAAGCTAAAGCAGTGCTAAAGATGCCACAGCCTCAGCATTTATTTCCCACTCCAGTGTGGGAATAGCATCTGCTGGTGCCGACCGGCATCTGTGAGGTGCCGACCTGGATACCCCTTTCTCAACCACACCTGCACTGACAACCACTCACAGACACGCTGTTATGGAGGCTGTGTTAAGCAGCCCTTCCTTACTGACCCCAGCCGCCTAGAGGGAAGTATGGCCATAGCTCTCTTGCATCTGGCTGCTTTTCATTATTCTTGATCAATGACTCTGCAAGGGGCATGAAGAGAGAGCACGCCCCTCTTCTGTGAAAGCACACCGAGGATGGATGGGGCAAGGACCTTGCTTGATGCCTGCACTGCACCTCAGAAGGAGCAGCTAGAGGACAGTCCCATTTCACTGTGGAAACCTGGAAAGAAATAACGTCCTAGAAACTGTTTTTCAGGATGCTGAGGCGGTTCTTGTTTCTCAACATATCACAGATAAACCAAGGTGTCTAAACTAATGGTGTATTTCATGGTCCAATGCTTAGAGTGATTCTGCGTCAACGTGACATTCCTCTCCTACACCTCCCCTGGGACTTTGCACTTAATGGCTTGGGAAAAAGGGGGATTCCATGATGGTTGCCTATATTCCAGTGCTTTGTCTCAGTTTGGTAACACAATCCTGGTCTCTTCCTGGCACAGGTTTGCAGCCCGTTTACTGGAGCAGGGATGATGTGGCACAGTGGCTCAGGTGGGCGGAGAAGGAATTTTCCTTGAGGCCTATCGAGAGCAACACTTTTGAGATGAACGGCAAGGCTCTGCTGCTTCTGACCAAAGAGGACTTTCGATACAGGTCTCCTCATTCAGGTGAGAGTTATTTACAGAAGCCACAACTGAAAAGAGAGAGAATGATGCAACAAAATCTTGAGAGGGTCAGAGGAGGAAACAGGCACATTTGTGGGGGTGGACAGGGCAAGGGGAGGAGAGGGAGGACAGACACACTTATATGAGACAAGGATAAAAAGGGCAAGGACGGAATGCAATCCTGATACACCTGAGTTGTAGGCAAATTTGAATGCAAATCCAAACCTAAATATCCAACCTGCTAAAATTCAGAACTCCCGGAAAGCAAGCTTCTCTGGCAGCACTTTGTGACTTCCAGCTCTTCTCTGTAAAGGCTTATCTTTTCACAGGCCCAACTACAGCAGCAAGTTAATCAGGTGCTCCAGCCTCTTTAAGAATCCCGTATTAGCATTTTGCCTCACAGTTGGCTTGGCTGAGGTGCTGCTAAAAGTGACTGCAAAACTCCTCCCTGGGGGACCTTTCCTCTATTTAACAGCCCCTGTGGGCTTTGCTTTACTTTACCATATTCTCTCACGTGCTGGAGTCCAGCCCAAGACACCGCACAGACAGGTGTGTGAATCAGTCTGACTGTTGCTTAAATTATGTCTTCATTTATTCACAAAGAAGATTTAGAAATGTGTCTGTTGCCTGCCTGTATTTATATCCCCTGCGGTCTGTCTGCTCCAGTTTTACAGTCAGAGTAAGCCTCTGCCCTCCTTTGTCAAGGATGTTTAACTAAATATGAGTTGTGAGCTCTTTTTTGTGACCATACAAGGTACTCCTGTTCAATATAAAGGCTTGTAATTCAGTCACCATAGGTGACTGAAGAGTTTGGGCCAAGTGGTGACAATTGCTGCGAGGAGGCTTCCAGTGCAAGGCTCAGTAGGTGCAGATCTACAACTGGTGCTGCTTGGATCCAACTGATAAACAAGCTGTGACACTAATTCTGCATCAATCTGCTTGGCAACTCCCTTAAATGCACCCCTACAACCATTCTTCTGCAGAATCTGCCTCACAAACTGTGGCTTATGTTTAGTGTATATAAAGTTTTTTAAGCATGTGCTTCAAATCCAAGACTAAGTTTGTATGGAAGGAGATGTCAAAGATTAATGTCTATTGCCAGTGTGATACAGTAGTGAAAACTGATGCCTAGAAATGTCTGATTTTTAAAATTCGGGTACACCACTTTGCATCATGTTATTGAAAAATTAGCCCAGTTTAAGGCAAAAGGAGTATTGTAAGTAGGGCTGTTGGCAAGGACTCTTATGTATCTTGTCTGCCACTCCCCTTATCATTCCAGTGCTTTGCTGTCTACAAGTTATGCCCCTGCTCTTCGCCTTGTGTGCTGTGAGGGCACTTGAAATGAGTAGGAATAAAATATTTGTAGGCTGGAAATAGAGTGTTCCCGAAAAAGAGCCTCTGGCTTGCAAATCCTCACTTTGTGCAGGAAGATAAGCTCTTATTTACCTGAATTTGCAATGAAATAGCCAAACTAAAGGCCTTCTCCCTTGCTTTTTCTCTTCCTCTTCTCTCCAGGTATTCCATACCGATAATAAACCTTTTAGAAGATACCTGAGTCAGTCCCTAAAACTTTAGATTACTGTTGGTAAAGGGACATTACCTCAACATTTTCCAGAAATTAACGGCATGTGAAAACTCAGAACTATGGAAGAATGTTTGCCATATAGGCATTAAGTTTTTCAAGATTGTAGCTACATAAAAGCGGTATCATTTCCCTCCACAGTTAAACCAGGAGAAACACATCCACTCCCTGCAGCAGTTCTAGCAATAAAGTGGCCTCACAGCCCCACAGCTATTCTGCTATTTAGGGCTGGCCAGGGAATGCAGGAAGCAAAGGAGAAAGAGAGGGTGAAAAAAGCTTTTCACCTTCTTAACTAGCGTTACTGCATCTGTGTATTGCCAAAGCGTAACAGTTTTGTTAGGTAAAAAAAAAGAAACAGCCAGTTTTATGAACATTTTCACTAAACTGTCAGGCCAAATCAAAAGAGGTACAAATTCGCTTGGAGTGTTACAGCACTAGTTATGATAATGCCACTATTGCATTCAAAGATGCAAATTATGTGGTAAAATCACTTTTTAGCCTTTCATGTACTAAATATGGAAAAGGTAACTGGGTTCTTGAGGCTTTATTTTTAATTAGATTTTCAGGTATTGCAATCACCTTTTAAAAATGCCCTAAAGTCGCTGCTGGGAGAGTAAAAGCAGCCAAGATGCTAAAAATAAAGGAAGCTGAACTATGGAAAACAGGATGGCTTTAACTGTTTCGCGTTAAGACAGTAAACTTGCCCACAGATAGAGCATTGGCAATTTATGGAGACAAGGGACAAACGGTGCGCAGCTTAGAGTCTCGTAGAAACTACTAAAAAATCACCACACACTTGAGAAAACTCTCCCAGAAAGTCCAAGGTTTCCTGAGTGAAACTTCACTAGATTCCTTTGCAAGTAATATGTTATTGCTGCAACCTGTTGCTTTGTAATATGAGCAGAGACAAGCAGAAGAGAGCAAGCAGAATTAAAAGTCGAGAGAATTCCTGGCCTGTGCTGTGCATTTTCACTTGAAATGTTACAACCACTTACATCGTACCAAATGTCTAAGTGCCTATTTGTTTCATGTAGCTGTTGATGGAGGAGAGGCATCAGTACAAGATGTAATACATAAAAAGACACAAAACTGGCAGTTAGTCCATTGGTCTCTTAGATATTGAGGTGATACATTCCACTGAGGAAAGATATAATGATTCTGGTGCCAGGAAATGGGGGAGAAAGAGAGGAATAGGTGGCCTGCAGCCTACGAAGAAACAAGCATCTGGAGCAGTTCATGCAGGAACACGTCAGCTTGTTACGGTGCAATTTGTTGCACACATTCATGTGGAAGAGTGATAGAACAGCAACTCACATATATTCACCTATACAGAGCACCACGTCCACTGCTTTCTGTCCCTTAGTCTGCATCATATCTGTGCTGTAATATTGCCTGCTGAAGTGAGCTCCATACAGAAACTACTAGCTAGAAATAACTAGCTTTGGGAGTCCAACCCATGACACCAAGAGTGATGTGCAGAAGGCACCTGTAGACCTCCAGTTTCTCCAGGAGTTGTCACCACAGCAAGGGTGTTAGGGGTAGTTAAGTCTCTCATTTTTTTTCAAGTCTTTGAGCTCATCCCAAAATAAATTCTCAAAGTATCCCTGTGGATTTCCTAAAATGGCATGTCTTAGTAGCTCACTGCCTCTGGCTTTAAGGCACTGGTGTTGCATGGAGAGCCTTTACGGCATCCTCTGCCTCCTCCACCATACAGACTAAATTGTTCAGTAATTAAAGAAGAGCACCATCTTTGCTCCCAGCGGCTTGGTATGTAAGTCCTAGGCTCTACATTTAAGAATTCTGTGTCCTAAGGTGTCTGTCTAAAAAACTGAGGCTGTGAGAAGGTGGGACACTGAACTAACCACTGCTTGTAAAGGTTTGGAACTCTTCAGTGGACAGTCATATAGCTTGAAAACAAGCTATATTGGGGTAATAAAAGCCATGTCTTGTCATTTTTCCATTTTTTCTGCAGTCACACACAGAGGAGTGATGTACAGCTTTTCTTTCCCTTCTTGTCCTTTCAGGGAAGAACCTTGCAAAACAGTGAAATGTGGGATTTTACTGCAAGCATTTTGGGGTCTGAAAATAGCACCCAGAAGCTGTGAATTCCTTCATCAGATGGCTAAATGAGTCTTCTCAGCAGTATGTTGGGTTTCATTTCCTTTTTCCTGCTGTTTGTCTTTCAGGTGATGTTTTGTATGAACTGCTTCAGCATATCCTGAAGCAAAGGAAAGCTCGTATGCTCTTCACACCTTTCTTCCACCCTGGGGACTCTATCCACGCTCAGCCAGAGGTCGTATTGCACCAGAATCACGATGAAGGTAACTCTGTCTCATTCTTACACGAGCTGCCATTATGGAGGCAAGGAGGTTAAAGCTGTGAGGAGTTATGTCGTTTTCTTGTTCCAAAGTAACTTAAATAAAACTACTCTCTCCATAGCTTTAGAAGAATAGACTAGTCTAGGGAGTCAACTGTCCATTTTCCACTTATCTTCTATTCTTTTGTCCTATTTCCAAAGTCTGCTTAAAAGCTATGCTAGATGCAGATTTAAAAAAAATGCAAGAAAATTTTATTGACCCCATGGATGCATTTTTCCTTGCTTCCAGTTTGTAGAGGAAGATGCTTCATGGACTTTTAGTATCTTGTAGGTGCAACAAGATGCAATTCTTTGCAGAGCAAGGGAGAAGGCAGGCTCAGGGAGTAACATCTAACGCAAAGTCATTTTAACTGACAGTCTGTCATCATGCCAGAGTTCCTACCACTGAGCCCATCGTGTTGCTCAGCTTTGGAGCTGATTGAGCGATTCACCTTGAGAGAAGGTTTTCTCCCATTTTTACTATCAGAATTACTTGCTTAGGTTATTAATATTCCTTCTAGTAGTGTCAACACATAACATGCCTGTCAGAAGTGGTGAAGAAAGAATATATATTTGTGGAATTGCACATTTGGTTTTCTTCTACTCATTATTAGATCAAAATGTAAATCTGCATCCTTCAATGGAAAAATATGAGCTTATTTTCTTTTAAAATATACACACTGAAGTACTTTTTGTTTTTCTCCAATAACAGAAAATTATAAAGCATAAGCCTTTTAAAAGATCCTTTCTATTATAGTATCAGGCAGAATTCACTTTTTCAATTAAAAAAAAAATCTAGAAAAATGTGGTGTGATGCCTTTTCCGAGCAGATATGCTGGTTGAGCTGGAACAGAACCAATTCTCTGTTTAGCGATTTTACTTTTCAGCTAACTTTCTTCTAAGAGGTTGCACTTTCTGAAGTTTGCAGCATGTTTCTGAAGACGGTGTCTGCTACTAGCAGTGATAACACCTGATGTTTATAGTTACTACCCAGGATTGGTATGCAGAAAGGCTCTTGCTTATACTTGCTCCTGTAGTAACCAAGGTCACTGCTGGCTCTTGTGTGTCATGATGGGGGTGCCGGGAAGTAGTAGGGTCACAAGGAAGTAAAAAGATCCTCACCTCCAGGGAGGAAAGGACAGAACAGATGACCCAGACCTGACCAACAAGAGTATTATGCATCACATTCAGTATAAAGCTGAGGGGTTAAGCCCTCTTCTTCAGTGGCCAGTGTCCATGGAGGACTCTGTCCGTTCTTCTGCCTTCGATCCCGACCCTGAGTCCCCAAATCCAGCTCCTGTATGTGGTTCCCCTCTGCTGCTGAGCCTGGGATTCTCCCAGGTGCCTGCCTGCTCTGCAGCACCAGTGGTGATTGCTGTTGGGGAGGAGGGAATTGGGTTTGTAATAGGTTTTGTATATATCTGTATGTATTTCATTATTTCCATTATTTTCATTACTTCTCTATGAGTCCTATTAGTGTTTCATTAAAGCTGCTTTAGTTTTCTTTTCCAATCCGTAAGTATTTCTGCCTTTCTCCTTTCCCCTTTGGGGAGGGAGAGGAGTTATTAGAGACCATCTCTCATTCATTTGATGACTGGCCTAGCCCTACCTCTTGACACATAATCTGGAATGGAATGCTTTGTTGGTAGTTTTGGGTCACCTGTCTCATCTGTTTTCTCAAGAGGTGCCATCTTTTTACTTCCTTGCAACCCTTTTACTTCCTGGCACCCCCAACATGGTACACAAGAGTTAGTGGTGATAGTGGTTACTACAGGAGCAAGTACAAGCAAGAGCCTTTCTGCATACCAGTCCCTGGTAGTAACTATAAACATCAGGTGCTACCACTTCTAGTAGCAGACACTGTGTGCGAAAACATCCTGTTAACTTCAGAAAATGCAGCCTCTTAGAAGAGACTGAGTTGAAAAGTAAATCCATGGAACAGAGCTTGTTCTGTTTAGCTCAAGCCAGGACAGTAGAACAGAAGTGAGTTAGGATATTGCCCTAGTCTCTGCTAACTGGAGAAAAGATGCACAAATTCCTGTGTGACCTACTCTAGGTGATCCTGCTTTGTCAGGGGGATTGGACTAGGTGATCTTTCGAGGTCCCTTCCAACCTCTGACATTCTGTGATTCTGTGATATTATTTCAAGATCGTATGTGGGATCACAAAAGTTTATGGGGTAGCGTCAGACCTGTGCAAGTTGCCTCTGGCCATCCTGAGAAAGCCAAAATCAGATGGCACCAGCAAAACTCTACGACTAAGCTGTGAGCAGGACAGCAGCAGATGGGATAGGGACACTCCGAAGTGTTTCCACACAGCTGTGTAAATATTTCACAAAAGCATGCTACAGGTCAGGATGAGGCTGAATTGGCAGAGCTGTGCAGGAGACAGATGCCTAGTGTATTAAGGAACTTTCCAGGAACCATTATTAAAATCTCCATTTTTTCCTGAAACTTCGCATTGACCCACAAGTTTCCCTTTCTAAATTTTAAATGAATACTAGCTGCCCTCTCCAACACCCCTCCGTTAAGTAAGGAACAACTTTCACGCTAAAGAGGATTTCACAGGGATGTTGAGTTGGACTTTCAGGTATGTCACTTAAAACCTAAGTCCTTTGCAATCTAGTTCAACTTCTGTCAGAGCACAGGACAATTAAAAAATAACTTTGATTTCTTCCTCACAATACTTTGGCTGGGGATACTACCACTGTTCTTGCTTAGAGAACTCCGTGCTATGACTTGAAACTTTTCTTTATAATGACAAAAATTAGTTATTGTTTTGCTGTAAGAACTTCAAAACAAGCTAAAGAAACTACAGCTTGCCTGCCACAGAACTCCAAGCAATCAGAAAATCTCTGTGCCATGAATTCATGGGCAGGTGAATTTATTTATTTATGCATTTTGACATTCCTTCTCTTTTCTTCCTGTTTCACAGAGTCACTTGGGAGAAACTAGCACAATTTATTATACCATTGTCACTCAGCAGAATGCAACTTAGTATAAAAGGAGAATGAATGTGAGAAGCAGAACTTAAACCTACCTAACTCACAAACTCTAACAGAGAGATCAGGTGTTACTTTGGCGCAATTTTGACTGGTTAAACTTCATAGGTGATAGATCTTTTTTATAATCTCTCCGTACTCCAGTGATCCTTTTCCATTTTCTTCTACCGGCTCTTTTGCCCATCTCCTAATAGATTGTATGCTTGCGATCCTGCTTCTAAAGGCTTTCATTTTAAGACAGTTAATCCAGAATCAGATGAAAGCAACATTTACATCTAGTGGCTTTTTCCTAGCTTAAGCAAAGTGACTTTGGCTGTTTGAAATCAAATCTCTAGAATACATTGACATGGGTTTGGAATCTACCCTGTGGGCATTGATTTTTGTCCCAGTAGAGGGATGTGCAGTGGAGGGTGAATTACCTGCATCTCCAGTGGTCTTTCTGATTCAGCACTGAGTCATTTGATGGGATGCCATAGAGGAAGCTTACACTGTCATTCCCTGCACTTCTTTCATGGGTAAGCAAAGAGAGCCAATCCTTGGGACTATCAAACCAGGAATTGCTCACTCCCAGGATGAGTGGAGCCCCACCCATCCCTATATGGATCAGACAATTCAGCAGTTTTCCTGGGAGCTGAATTCCCTTTCACAGCTTTCCTTTCAAAAAAAAAGAGTATTGGTCACTCAGAAAGAAGAGCCAGACTAATGAGCGAATCTATTCCTGCAGGAAATGATATACCCTATGTGCTCAACTTACAGTCATCAGATGTGCCAAGGAATGAATGTGATGAGGTTTTTACTCCCTTCAGGGTCATTCATGGCAGTGGAACTGCTTGGAGCTGGGTTTAAATTGCCTTATGGTAAACAGCAACTTCGACCATGAGGGGATGCGTTAGTTAAATATTGAAAGGGTAAATTCTTGGAGTAAAGGGAGCACTAGTGCATATCCATTTACAATTTTCCCTCTTGCTGCTTTTTAAGGAGTGCCTTGATCCCTACCTTCTCCCCACCCTGTCCTGGATCACCATCATTTGAGAACAGATAGATAGGTCTGCTGCTGTATGGTGCTTGTCAGAACCAACTAATGTTTGTGGAGAGCTTGGTGGAAAGCACAGCAAGGCATTCTTTTTCTGCTTTCAAGATAGCTGGTCACCACAGCCAAGACACTTTAAATAAGTAGGATAAACAATACAATATTCTAATCTATATTTACAGGCCAAGAATAAGCACAGTGCGTTTGAATGTACAGTGGTGGGAGTGGATGGTCTGTAGAAAACAGGATGCTGAGTAAAATCAGCGGGTTGGTTTTCTTTCTACTGGACAAAGAAAGGAGACTTTAAGAAAAGACAGCCACAGAGATAGGTACAGTTGTAAATTAATGCCTCTTTGATCTTCGCATCATTTAGGCTATCCCATATTAACTGGCCATGTTGTGTTTCAGGCTATTTGGGTCTAAATAAGAGAAATGTATAGCACTGGAGTTTTATGTCCTCCAGCTGTTGTGCCATAAGTACCTTAAATAGCTCTGCAAATGGATTTCTCTTGTCTGGGACCACAAGCATGTGAAGGAAGTGTTCTGGAGCCATCTAATTTCTCTCTAAAATTTTTCTGCAGACTTAGTGTCCTTGTATAGATGAACATCTCATTGAGTAGGCAAAAAAGTTGGTTGCTTTTTCACTGCCAGGCACTAGATTTTCTCAGGACTAGAGCTTTTCCTTTTCAGGCCCTTCCCTCTCCTGATGCCTGACTGGGTTTCAGGGCAGTGGGAGCCCCTCAGTCTTCACCCTGACAGGATCTTCAGTGAATATCACTGCGTTGACCAGAGCAAGAATATCGCTAAAGAGGATCACAGCAAATGGAGTGAACAAACAGGCAGCCACAAATAGGCTGCTACTTGTTTCAGTTGTTGACGTGTACCCAGCAGTTTCCTTCTCTTATCATCCAATGCTTTCAAAAAACAGCACAGAAATTTGATCTTTAGTTTTCAGATAAAAACCTGTTAGTCAGTGCGCTCTGGTGGTGTTTTCCTCTTTTTCAGTAATTTCCCAAGTCAAAATTGATAGTCTGAGCAAAGCTGAAAGTTTGCACTGTTTATGTCAAGCATTTCATTTTGGAAGAGGATTGTTATACATAAAGACACTGACCTAGAGCCATGATTGATCTTGCCCCTGCTGTTAAGGATCACAGCTGAGGAAGTACACTCATGTAAAAGTGATGCTAGAAGTCCTCCGGCTGAAGAAATGTAAGTGCCTATACGAGACAACCCATCAGTAGACAGCACAGACCAAAATAAAACAAGGTGAAAATATCCTTATGAAGATGTTACATGCCCTTAAAATCAAGGCAGGGATAAAATTTAGCTAGCATTTCACGAAGAGCTTCCTACCGATGTGGATTTTTTAGATAGCCCAGTCCTTATTTCAGACTAAGATACTCTCTACCTTGACCCAATCCTCTACTATCTGAAACTTACTACCCAATCTTTTCCTGGAGACATTTTCCTATTTTATCTCTGCCCTCTACTTTACAGTGTTCATCAGGGTGCAGTAACAGGTACCACATGTAGAGACATGAATGGCAGGAGCTAAGTTTCTAAGCATTTGAATAAAAAACACAGTACAACTGAATCAGATCTTACTTTCTTCATGTACCTCCATGTGTGCTCCAGTCAGATTTTCAAAATGAGATTTCTCTTAACATGTTTCCCTAGGAACTACTGTTACATGGTGTTGGAGGGAGACTGTTTTCACAGTACTGATTTCATTCTGTGTAGTAATAAAATAGCTATCTGCATTTATATGGCGTTTTTCTGGGCATCTGTAGGTCACACAAAAACATTTCCAAGCTGACAGCAGTACCAAATAAGCCCAGCTAGCAGTTTGACAGTTAGATCCTACACCTTGATCACAATGAACACAATCTGTATTTTTCTTTTTTTTTTTTCTCCACAGATAGCTTTGTCCAGAGAGCTTCAAGACCATCCACAGAAACAGTGCACCACAACCCCCCAACCATTGAACTGTTGCATCGTTCTAGATCACCCATCACCAACAACCACCGTCCATCACCAGATCCCGATCAACGGCCACTAAAGTCCCCTTTGGACAACACTATCCGTCGCCTCTCCCCAGCTGACAGGGTGCCGGGGACAAGGCATCAGCAAGAGAACAACCACCAGGAGCCCTATCCTCTCTCAGTGTCCCCAATAGAAAACAACCACTGCCCACCTCCTCCTGAGGTGCTCCAGAAGTCCTCCAGCCCTCGCCAGGAGAACACCAGGGTCATCCAGCTGATGCCCAGCCCTATCATGCATCCTTTGATACTGAACCCCAGGCACTCCGATTTCAAACCGCCAAGGTTGTCTGAGGATGGGCTGCACAGGGAGGTAAAGCCAATCAACCTGTCCCACCGAGAAGAGTTAGCTTATATGAACCACATCATGGTGTCTGTGTCCCCTCCTGAGGATCATGCAATGCCAATTGGAAGAATAGCAGGTAAGGGACGTTCTCTAGCCTACACCGTAGCTGATGCTCTTCATTCATAACTAGCCATGCTGTGTGTTAAGAGTTTCTTGTTTCCTTTTGCTACTCTGTGACCTCAAGAGTTTACTGGCATTCTGCAGGTTTCACCACATCTGTGGTTAAGGCAGTTAAATATGATTAAACCAGTTTCATGTCAGGTAAGCAAAGGTGCAGAATGACTTGCTTGTGACCACAGAATGCGTAACTGGTATCGAAACTTTTGTGTCCTGACACTCACTACCTCTCTACCTGCTAGCAATCTGTTTGTTTCACAAGATACCTATCTCCAAAGCCTGGTCCTGCAATGAAGTAATTTTCCAAGAGTTTCGTTCACATCAACATCCAGTCCTATGGAAAGGAACAAACCCTCTGTCAACCTTTGAGATAATGCGGTGTCAAATGTGCTATATGGAGAAGGCAGGACTGATGAGGTATCACCTTGGACTCCTACTTCATAGGCTCTCCTGTGCTCCTCACAGTAGGATTGTCCCCTTTTACAGGAACAAGGTTGCCTTTGTCCCATGCAAACCACAGGCATCGTCTCACTTTTGTTATCATAAATAACTGACATCACAACAGCTGAATCAGGAAGCTGAGGTTACAGAAAATGGGTTTTGTACTTGAAAGGGAACTGTAAACAGATAGGGAGAGGTGGAAGGGGAATCCAACCACTTCAGAAATATGGCGAATGCCCGAGTAACCAATTTATTTTGAGAGATGTAAATATGCACCACACCCAGAAACCTTCCATGTTTTTTTGTCGGCAGCAAGCTAACATGATACCCAGCTCCTGTGGGGTATTGCACATGTTCACAGAAGTACATTTTAAAGCACCTTGTTCATTTTTGTCCTTAAATGCCTTAAATTTATTACAAATGTGGTGCTGCCTCAGCTTAAATGAGGAAGATTTTCTATTTTTGTAAGATTTAAATTCAAAGGTACATATCTCACCATCTAGTCAAACGTCAGGCACAACAAGGGCCACGATCTTTTCACCTAATAGAGAGATGAATTACAGAAATTAATCTTTTGACATTTTTGCCTGGCTGACATTTGTCTCTCTCCTTTTTGATTTTTATTAGCCGTGCTATTCTCAGCAAATTAGGAAATGTACTTAATCTTATGGGAGAGAAGTTATCCTACTGATTGCTTCACTGGAGATTTCCTTGCCATGAAGTACTATTGGAAGATCAGGGAGGTTGTGAATTTTTATTTTTCAGAAGGAAACGTTCTCTAAGAATAAAGCTTAGACTGAAATAAAGATAAGAAAAAATACAGGGAGCAGGTGGTGATGTAATTTTTTATTTAACCCCAGAAATTTTCTTAAATAATTGGGAATCTGTGGTTTCTGGGTCCAGTGACACCAGCCCTGTAACTTGTGCCCCCACAACTTTTCTATCCCTCTGTTGTTTGCAGGGTAACAGAGCCCAAGCCCATGGATATTTGGGTCTAACACAGTTGCTTGACAAATACGTGCAGCAGTTAAAGTGTTACACGCAGGCTATATTTGCGTGCTTAGCAGTCTGGTGACTTTCCTTAGACCCACCAACATAGGTAGTGTTTCTTAAGGAACTGGTGATGTATTTCATGCCATAAAGACCTGAGGTGTACTCAGGCATTCAGTTCAGGTGAGGGCAGTGCTTTATGGCCAGTGGCCAGGGGATTACATATCTGGGGGGAGTTGCTAGTATTGCTTAGATTTCTACTGGTAAATTTGCCAGTATACTTCTATCAGTGCCCCATGTCCTTTAATTGTGAACACAAACAAGCCTCACTTGCTGTAGAGGCACAAGCTGGTGCTATTCTGGTTGGGTTGTAATGGCTCCTGAACTGTAGCTGGACCCTATAAAGAGCTTACAGACAATTTAATGGTGACAAAGTGGAGATTACTACCAAAAATGTAGACAGCGCATGTTTCATACCTCAAGTCAACTTCACCAGTGCTGTGGATTTCAATGGCAGCATACTTAGACCCCCTAGAAAGAAAGTACACACCTTTCTACCTGCTTCCCACCCATCTCACAGCTTTCAATTTAGAGCTCTTGCCATTAAGTGATTTCATTTAAAGAGCGTTTCTTTTTTATGTCAGAATAAATCTGTTTCTACCTGGATGTCCTTGTCTTCACTGACACTACTATAGTTAGCATGCAGATTTTTGACCAACCATGCCTTGCCACTTCAGTTTCAGAGAGACTGAAAATTATGCTTAGCTCTTAAACTGCAGATATACATTAATGCAGATGTATTGTTAAAAATAGCTTTTTAGGAATCACTGGCATTATATTCATTTTATGGATGAGGAAGACTCATGGTTGGGTAATGAAAAGATTTACCAGTAGTCCAGTGCCAGAGCTAAGTGTTTACATGTTTACATTGGTGAGAAGAGAGCCTTGACTTTTCATGGCTTAACCATTTGCATGCAGGTGATTTTCAGGGGATAGTGATGAGAGGCAGCTACCAGGGAAATCTCGTGGTCTGCTGACTAAAACATTGGGCTTAGCTCCAAAACATGTTCTATTCCCAGCTTAGATATTTGAAATTGTAGAAGGAATTCTTCCTGGACTTCAGATACCTTACAGCCTCATAAATGTGTTTACTTGTAGATAGAGTCTGTTTTTAAATGCAGCATTCAATTACTTGGTGCTGAGAAAGAAAACAATGTTTTCGCTTGCTGCTATCCACAAATACTCTGTTTTCAGGAGGTCGATCAATAGAGCTCTGGACTTCCTGTCAGACAAAATAATGACCTCTACGCACCGGCTGACTAATCTTTCCTACCTTTTTATGTAATATCATTTCTCAAAATATTAATTTTACTGGTAAAGCACTTTGCCTTTTACAACAAAGAATTGCAAATTGAAGGTCTTACTCTCTTTTCCTCTAAGGCCATTTCACACTTTTCTAGCAAAGCAGGAGGTATAAAATATCTTTACGTTACTCATTAAGGTCCCATATATTATTCGTCAATGGCTGGAGTTGATTTTAAAAATAATGTTTAGGTATCTTCTCAACACAATATGCACAAATCTTTTCTGTAACTTTGTCACAACTAGAGGTCATTGGGATGATCCAAAGGCAGATTTACATCCCCTATAAATATACCAGGCAAGGATTAAGCTAACTAACTCAGGAATCAATAGTCATCTAGCTACAACAACACTTAAAAATATAAAAATTTAAAAAAATACATCAGAAGGGTAGTTTAGCAAAGTGGTGTAATGGACAATTTTTCCCACTGGAACTGCTAATTCAAAGCAGCAACAGTGTTTTTTGATAGTCAGCTCCTAACTCAACTCTAGCAAGCAGGCAGTCTATCTGGCTTTCTTTTACCTCTGAATTTTTTAAACAGTCCTTCTTGGTTCCCCCAAATAGTCTCCAAGGATTTCAGTCTGTGGGGGAAAAATATACTTTTCTCTTTCTTTTATCTGTTTTTTTTAATGCAGTTGCAGTTTCAGTCAAGAGAGTTGCCTTCTCTTCTGCAGAATGGAAATTCCACTAGCCATACACCTCTGACTGGGAGGGCTTTGTTATCAAACATTTTAGAACTTTGATATCTTACAAAAGGTACTTCCCCAAGATACAGGTTGAGGGAGGGGTTACTGCGTTGGCAGGCATTTGTAGCATGTCATGGCTGAGGTGTGATTCCATGGTCACCAGAAACCCTTCCTGCAGCCATCCTGAAGTTCTACTCCCATGACTTTCCTGGGAGCTCTGCTGATGACTTCAACCAGGGCAGTTTTACACCACAAATCTTTATTTAGATGTTGAATATATAATTTTTTTCAGATATCCATGTCCAACTCAGCTTGTTAGGATGCAGGAAAATGGGAACTGGCATGCTAGATCTCACCAGAAACCTGTCAATGGCTTAAATGAAGATGCAGGGATTCCTGCGAGAGACAGTTACAGGATTATCTAACTACAACAGGGTTGATTTCATCCTAACTTTTATGGCATAGAGAATGGCTTCAAAACATCCAAATTAATCAAGTGACTGACATGCTAGTATTTACCTTGCTTTTGACTCAGTCACTTAAAACACAATACAATTCTGGAAGTTTCTTGTGAGGGGAAATACATCGCTGAGCAGGTTCCTGGTATTTCCAGCTCCCAATATCTTTTTCTGTACTAGCTCTCCAGGACTGAAAGGCTTGTTCACCAGTCCACAGCAAATGCTGACACCGAAACTTTGGGATACGGATGGGACTCCCCCTTTACTCAGGCATCACCCAGTAGAGATACTAACCAAACAAGTGTGTTGGTGTGAAAAGCAGCGGCCATAAAGCAGTGATAGGTGCAGCTGAACTTCTAAGCAATGACTCCCTGTCCTGTTGGAGTTGAGACCCAATAAAACCCATTAAACTCTGGGTTCACTCCATGCATGTCTGGGGCAGACCTATCCCATTCATACCATCTTAGAAGGATGAGCGTTGCTCTTCCTCCGCAGAGCGCCACTCCACCTGTTGCTTTTGATTCTGCTCAGCATTTGGTGGGGGAAAGATCTAAAAGCAGGTGAGTCTTCTGCCTGTGGTTGTGTGTTGGTGTGCTGCTCTTATCAGCTGGGTTACTGTAGCAACTGAGCTGTATCTGACTTTATGAGCTGCCAGATTTCTTTCTTCCCCTTCAGGAGTCCGAGGAAAAGCCAGGTAATGTTTAAACTGTTCAGAGGGTCGTTGTCTACTTCTGTGTTGGTTTGGCCCATAGAAGTACTGACTGCTGTTGGAATGAGAACAGGCAAGATTCTTACCTTGCCAAAATCATGAAAGAGACCTACCTCCAGCTTTGCACCTGACATGCTTCAGCCTCTCAGTGTGCAGGGGAGTTGCATGACCCCTGCAGATTTGTAGCAAGACACATAGAAGCAGCTTCTCAATAAAAATAGTCTGACAGCTGAAACTGAAAACGCAGTCTCCTGTTAAGAGCGCATCAGCTATGAATGACTCACATTGGACTAAAATCTACAAAACAACGCTTATGATGGGTGTAGGCTATACAATAACCCTGAGCACGGGGAGGTCTTCCACCCCAAAGCTCTATAAGGATAATAGTTTGGTTGTTTTGCATGGGGGGATAGATTAGAGAAGGGGAACAGGATCAGGGATTCTCCTCCCCCGTTGTTTGAGAAACTTACTCACTTCTCATAAACTTGTGTGGGAGGGGAAGCGACAAGAGGGGTTAGCTAAGTGAATCTTTCACAAATCTAGCGCTTAAAAAACCCTGCTAATCAACTAATATGTATTTTTTACTTTCGAGTTGAGCTGGAAAGCTTCTTTTAAAGGAGGATAAGAAAAACAAGCTCAGCTGATCAAGCTATTAAATTCATAACACTAGACGTTTAGAGCTTAAACATCACAAGTCACCGCACTTAAAAAACATGGCACCTTGGTCATCAGTGTTTCCTTATCAACTGGGATCAGAGCCCCAGTGCCTGCATTTGCCCAGGATGTGTCGATGTGACATTTGCAACTGTGTAAAGTTGCAAGATGATTTTTTTTGCAGCAATATCCTTTATGCAAATGCAGTTATGACGTATTAGGTTTTTTGCCTCTCTGTGTTAAATATCTGTACAGGCACAGTTACTGCGCAGTGGCGTACTCTGGCTGCAAGGGAGGGTGGGAAAGGAGGCAAAGAACAGTTAGGCCCATGTAGTAAAGAGGGTAAAAACCAACAATTAAGCACAGCTTAGAAGTTTTGAAGCAGCTGATACCGTTATCCCTCACAGAAGGAATGCAGCTTCCTGTTCCATCTGATTTTTAATGTTTGCAATAGAGTAGTATCTATAGACTCTATTGTGCTACAGTCCCTGCCCCACAGAGTTTACTCTCCAAACACACAAGGTAAATGTGAAGAAAGGAAGGGCATGTAAAGGTGAAAGGTGTTTTCAAGAGTTGTTGGTGAGAAGTTTTGGAAAGAAAGAGGTATACTGCATAGAAAAGAAAGTCCCTCATTCAGAGTTGAAGGTTAAGTGATATTCACCCAAGCTAGCCATAAACTGGAGAGACTGGGTACATAACTGGCACCAAGCTATCTGCTGCTGCTTTTGTCTGTTGCAGCAATTAAAGCTAGTTATGATGTTTTGTCATACAGCCACTTTTGTGTCAATGTTGCAGTAACATCCTCCAAGTGAAAGCAGAACCTGACCAACTGTGCCCATATATGAGTGGGACAATCACTGAGATTCTTGGACCCAAATCAGTCTGGGTTTTGTTGTTTGGGGTTTTGTTGTTATGAATTCTCTACATGTGTAAGGCGATGAACACAATGGATGTTAGTAGCAGAAGTGTGAACCTAATTCCCTCATATAGTCCTTTGGTGGCTGGTAAGTGATTTTATTCCAGAATGACGGGGCGTTGGACTAGATGATCCCTAGAGGTCCCTTTCAACCCCTAACATTCTATGATTCTAATGACAATACTGCTTTGTAAGTAGAAACCTTCTTCTACACACTGAGGTGCTGTGGCACTTCATATCGGGAAGAGCCTGTGCAAGTCAAGTGTGCACCAGCACCATCCATCCAGTGCTGTGCGTCCCTTTCATTCGTTACTATTCCCCCTTCCAAAGTTGCATCGCAAGCTTCACTGTGGTGAATTCTTACCTAAACGGAAAGCGTTTGCTGTACCCCCCTTTCCAGAGGACAAGTGCCGACAAACCAAGTCGTAGAGACTTAGCTTTTGTTGTGTGCTTCCTTAGAGGTATTCTTTTTTATAAGACAGCACATATCATTGCTGATACCACAGGGAGCCTACCTGTATACATGCCTGAGACTGCCGAGGCTATCTTCACCGCTCTCACGAGACATGATCCCAGCAGGGTTTGACAGCATAGCCCGGAGTGGTGGCCTTTTGTGAAGCACAGACTTAGGGAGCAATTGTGACAAGACAGTCTCAGCGGCTGAAGAGTTACAAGTTACAGCCTGGAAAACTACAGAAACCCACAACAATGGGTTTCTGTGGTTTGCTAGTAAACAGCTTTAGCATACTAAAGTGTAAACAGGGGGGGTTCAGTGTCTACTTGTCAGGGAGCGGACCCTCCTTCCCATAGGGCAGTGTCTTGTACAGACGGATTGGAGCCTTGAAATAACCTGAGAACTCTGGTATAGGCATGGCCAGTCGCTCCCATTTGGATATGACAATGATAGTGTCATTGGCCTTGTTTAATCACTCACCCTTGCAGTCATGCACACTTTTACATTTGCAGTATGCACCACATTCTATTTCAAGCCCCTTGTGGAAAGCCAGACTACTATAAAGAGACTGAAGTATGGATGAGAGTCAAGCTAATAGAGTTCATATTCATCAGAGAAGTTTTCATTTTAACCTTGAGAGTCATCTTAACATGGCATTAACAATTAATTTCAGCATGAAAATGTGCCTTCCCTGCCAATTTAGCTAATGACACTCAAGCAATATCTGAATGGCAATAGCTTGCATAGGTGGCTGCAGATTTTCTGTTAAGTGTCTTGCTTTACAGCCATTTCCATTCTTACTGCACAGTTACAGGAGCAGAACTTGCAGTCAGAGCTTGTCTGGTCCATTCAGGAGCCAGGACTGACCAAGCCATAGGAAAGCTCAATCATTTAGATTTCATCCTTCTCATTACTGCGCTGAAGCATCTACATGCCATGGCTAGACAGATGTGCTAAGTGGGTTCAGAGTACACTCAGCCTCCACTGGGGTCATCAGGATGTTAAAACACCTTAAAACTAGACTTTTAATGAAAACATGCCCCTTATTTTCCCTGTATATTGCATGCTTTCTTCAGGCTAGAGTTATATCAGTAATTCAGATATTTTTTTCTACAAAACAAACTTGCATCACATCACTTTGCACTGTTTTAGTTAAACCAGGAAAATACACTGTAGTGTTGACACTACACTTCACTTTCCTCGGAGACAGGCCTATTTAATCCTGGTTTTAATACAGATCAGAAGTGTCATACTAAAGTTTATAGCACACCTTTAAACTGGTAAGACACCAGATACAAAGAAGGTCCCCACAATGTACTGTTTTCTACCTCTACTGTTTTCCCTTGAGGAAAGGGAAGGAAGAGAGGGAGGGTTTGGCTGTGTCTGCACATGGAGATTTAACCCCAAGAAGGGGACATCACATTTCGGTTTTCTGCAGAGGGCATAGCAGAAATGGCAAGGTTACAGCTTATGAAGAAGTCCCTTCAGGATGGACCTCCTGGGAACACACCAAGAGCCATGTCTTTCAGCCACATTCACACCTCTGAGAAAGTTTTGGGCTTTCTGATGGAGCACTGGAGTGAGGTTCTTGGGCAGTAGTCACCTAGAAACCATGATTTTCTGCTGCTAAAAAAAAAAAGAACAAAACAAAACAAAAAACAGCTTGGATATCTCAGAAGGCTAAACCTGAAGGTGAACTGAGCTTGTGACACAAGATACTGAGGATTCTCACATTGTGAGGTCAAAAATTATTACTCTTGTTAGAAATTACTTTCCTGTAATTAAGTAATTCCTGATTTTGCTCATTTCTCTAAAGTAGAATTCAGAAGATAAAGCTTCATCCTTAGTTCTTAAATTCTCCTCATTAAAGCATTTGGCCAGTTTTCTCATATCAGAGTGGTGGTGAGGTGTTTATAGGATGTGCATGTGAACAGATGCTGAATTTCTTACCTATTTCCTAGTCATTACCCTTCATGAGCAATAAAGGTGAGGAAAAAGCCCCAGGAGGATCAGAGGCAGGTTTCTTTAGCAAGATAAATGGAAGAGTGCTCTCCACCACTGTGGTGGAGCAGGAAAAGAACAGCACTTGATGCTAATACTGGAAATACCTGTCTATTTGGTGGAGATGGGGGGATGGAACAGAACAGAGCAAGGGAGAAAAAATCACGTTTTTAAATACTTTAGCATTTGCTAAATTCTTCATCTTTCAAGAATTTTGCAAATTCTTCATCTAACAAGGTGTTTGCAGATTCTTTGTGATCTGAGTGCTCTTTTCTACAACCACATGAGGGATATGGACATTTTGGATCCTCCTTCCCCTTACAAGGTTTTATTGCCAAAGAGAGAGCTTGGCCTCATCTTACTGTGTTAATTCTGTGTCACCGCACAACTGTTTGCAGGATGACAGTCTCAGGTTTCTGCTCTCCTTCTGCCTGATCTCCCACTCAGCGTTTGGGTACAAGACAGAAGCAACATACAACTGTTTTGTTGTGAAATCTGGCAATGTCTTTGCTCAGCCCCAGCTTGAATTTACTGAGCTCAACAAACACTTGTCTGTCAAGAGGTTTCTCCACATAGAAACATTGGCTTCACTGTGCCAGCTTACCATCCCGCTTCCTACAACAGCCAACACTCATGGAAAGAAGACTCTTTTCCCTCAGTAACCTGGACATGGATTACCATATAGGGATGTACAGGACTGCTCTCTCTCAGGATCAATGCTCCCTCTGTTCTTAGAGACATTTAACCCCTTAATTGTGAGACTTGGTTACTTTCTTCTCATAGTTTTGTCTGCTAAAATAAATATGTCATGGTATTAGATATGGAGGCTGGATTGTGTATTAACACAGCACTAATCCTACTATAGCATGTCTTTCTTTCCAAGTGTGCTGTCTGTTGTTTTCCTAACATTTTTTTGCCATGGAAGAGGCTTTCTTCAAGAATACAGAGGGTAGGGTACAGCTATATGTCTTCTCTCTCCTTTGCACCAGCTTTATTTTATCTTCCTCCCCATTCATGTGATGAGAGCAAGTTAGCTTAGTAGTTCTCACCATACATTCTACAAGTGAATAGCCATTAACCTTTGTGATTTCTTGGTTCTGGCCAAATATCTCTAAGCAGTGTTGTCTTCTTGAAGACTTGCTGACCTTCTCTGGCAAGGGGGATGACAGACTGTAGGCTGAAGGTCCATGGGACCTTCTGGGCATCTCCCTCTTTCCTCTCTGTCTTCGCCTGTAAGGCCAGCGTAGTCTGGCCACCTTCTTCAGGCTGGCTTTTGCATTCACTAGGTCTTCCTGCAGGCAGATTCATCTCTCGAATACCAGAAAGCCAGCTGGTGTTTCTTGCAGGCTTTGTTTTCTTCTGTTTAAACAATTCAAGTCAGCTCACGGACAAATCTTACGACAGAGCCAGCACAAGGTAAGCAGCAGGAGGAAGGGAGGATAAAACGAAAGGGAGATCAGGACCTTCTTACAGCAGCTATGGCCAACTGAATTTTTACTAGTTCATTATTCTGGTACCATGAGCATCACCATGTTAGCTATTCTAACTGAACTTCAAATGTTCTTATGGAAACCAGACCTAGCAAAGAACTTCTAGAGAAGTTCTGTTCATTAGTCTCAGTTGTGAACAGCTGTTCTTTGCTTCCCTATGAACAAATGCAGCTGAGGCACACATCACCTTGTAAAGTAAAGGGTCCTGAGCTTGCGAGAACTCTTCAGCTGTTAGAAATCACAGAACCATTTAAGTCAAATGATATAATGCTGGAGAAATTTTAGGCTAACCTACTCAGCAAGGGGTAAGGCCTCAGCTGATGTCAGAGGGACTATGACAACGTTATTTTGGCACGATCTCTTTCTCCATGAAGCCATATTAGTTTCCAAGTCAGTCATCAGCCAGACCAAATGTATTTTATATAATGATCTTCAGTGCTGTATGTGGGTGGGTCCCAGAAAACATCTATGTGGTTAAGAGAGGATTTTAGTACTTGATACGTGGAGAAGGCCTGCTCTGCTTTTGCACCATGGGCTCACTTAAACAACAGGGGTCTCAGTTGCAGTGTATGTTTTAGAAAATATTACAGTGCAGGTTAATGTTACATTTTGAACAAAAGAAGCCTTTAGCATGTGTATGCCTATACTGTTGACAGCATTATTTAGTCTAAGGGAGCACAGATGTAAGACCTCTCACTACTGCAACATCAAGACGACCAGTCTCGTGTCTGCCTTAGCCAAATGATACTAGAGAAGTCATTCGTAATGGCTGGACAAGTGTCAAAGTACTAAGAATATAAGGTCCATAATGTTTAATTTATAGATCATTCCTAGATGCTATTTCAGTTCTAAGGAATATGTGTACTCTGGTCATATAGCCATTAGGAAGTATTTGTATGCCAGTTTTGCTTTAGGTGTATTTTCGGAAGGTTGTGCCTGTAGACTTAGAAAGATATTTGAAATGAAGAATCTGTAATACATGCTTCCACTCACACAGTGTTTATTTGACTGTCACAAGGGATTCCTAATGACAGTATTACCGCTTCCCCTTTTTTGTAACGTTACCAAAGCAGTGCTGTAAATGCGGGGAGTAAACAGAGCTTTTCAGTTAGAGAAGAGAAATTGAGTTTTACTGCGCAGAGGAGTGGCTGAAGCTTGGGTTCTTCTGCCACCTGAAAGGAAGGGTTAAAACTAGAGTGAGGAGGCAAGTTTGCTGCTGTCAGGTGGCTTTGAAGACAGGAATTGCTGTTTATGAGAGAGATTTCATCCTACTCCACAAACCACAACCACTCTATCTCCTCTGCAGAGCTGTGCAGCTGCATGTTCTTCCCTGTGCCCAGAGTCAACTTCCAGCGCAGTGCCAGGCAGCAGCCCGGAGACTAGGTGGGTAGGCAGCCCCCAAGGCTTACCCTAGCTCTGCCCACCTCAGGATTGTAAATACATGGCTGTTATTAGCAGGAGTAGGAAACTGCTGCCTGTTTCACATGTAGGGCAGTGCTTATGGGGCACATTTTGAGAGCCAGCTAAGTACTCTACACCTCATTACTACCTAGTGCGTAGCTATAAAAGTCCCTCTAGAAGCATTAACTGCAGGAAAAAAAGTTGTAGCCATGCCTCTCAGTTTGAAGGTACAGTTTGCCCTGATTTCCAGCCTATTACGTAGTTCAGGCTTGCCCAGTAACACAGATGAGAAAATGGTGGGAGATGGAAATGGCAGCTTTCAGGAGCCCTTTCAAATTGCTGAGCCCATTCACCTCCTTCCCACTTTGGCTTGGTTGTTTGATACCACATTGTCTTAAAGCCTCTCATTTCCAGCTCTCGCCTTCAGACTGTACAAAGTTCAACCATCTGAGTTCTCTTCTTTCAAGAAGTACATATGTGGGTTAGGGGAAAATGATGTTTCCTTATGCTACAGAGATATAGTTACTTTCTAAGTAACCTTATTTTAGCCAAAAGACAGGAAATTCCAGCATGCCAAAACAATTTAGGTACCAGTCCTGACTCCACACCTCTACTGAATCTCTAGCACTTTTAAACTTGTTTGGCCTCAGCAACATCCGCGTCCTTTCTTGCCATTGTTCACTCACCAACACAGACCCTGTGGAGAGTCCCTCCATGTGATTGCTCCTTTGGAGGCCTCCGAACAGCTGAGGAAGTGATTTAGTCTTCATTCATGCTATCCAGACTTCCCTCAGACACAGGATTTACACTTACGAAGCAACCATCCACATACAAGTCCTTCTCTCTGTTTCTCCATCCTTCCTGAAAATACATGTAACAGTGTTGACCTTCTTGGAGGATGCAATTTTCTATATTGTCTTCACCAGCCTTCGGTGCAGGTGCCTCTTTTCCCAGTGGAGAAGCTACTTTTAATAGTACTTTAGCACTGCTGCTTCTTGGATTTTCACCAATTTCATAGGCTTGCAGTCTACTCCAAATGGGCTCTACTATACAGCAGATTCATTACACTCACTAAGAGTTACCAGGTAGTCTTTGACCTGTAGTTTTATTGTGCTATTAAAGATATTCTCTACTGGCCTAATAATGATGAATTATTTAGTTGCCGCTCCTCTGTCAGTCAGGGAGGCCCTGCCAAAACCTCATTTTTTTTTACATGCAGTCTGTGGAGAAAGGTACCCAGGATGTAAATAATTTGTGGTCAAAAAAAAAGCTCAAAAAAACAAAACTTGAGTGCCTCTGCTCAAATTCCTAAAGGTCTCTCGTGTGAAACCTGAAAGAAGGCAACTAATTTCGATACTCTGGAAACAGAGCTCGTACATTTAACTAAATTGTGCTGCCAAACATGAGCTGGTCCATGATAGCTAACAGTGTGCATGCTCATAGCTTGGAGGAGAGGTGAGAAGAAATGCAGTCAGCCTAAATCTTTTCTACTGGTGTTTAAAGCTAAAATGCTTTCTATTTCCTATTTGCAGTGGCTTGAGACACAGTTGTCACAGTTGCATTGATGCATGCCAGCTCATTAAATTATTCCAACTCAGTCACGTAACTAAATTTGCTGATAGATAGATGAGCTTTTGAAGACAAGGTTTTAAGTGATTGTAGGAGCTAAGCAGATTCTCAAGAATTTTCAGTGTTCTTGTTGAAGTAAATAGAAGTCTAAGATTTTTGCAAATTCTACCAGCTTGCTAATACCTCTGCAAGTTTGAGCAAGTCAGTCAGTTTAGAATATGGGACGGGGACCTTGATCACTTACGACTTTTCTTGTGAAGATCTCAAAATGCAGATCTGCATTCTTCTTGTTTAAGGAATATTTATATTCAAGGTTAGCCTGAATCTGTTCTAAAATTTAACTGAACAACAAAAACCAAATCTGCACTTGAATCCTACCTCTTCTCAGAGTCTGCAGCTTTGTTGTTAGTCCAGTAGTTTGCCACCCAGACATCTTGGGCTGGATTTTTTTGGTTGTTTTTGTGAAGGAGAGAGGCACAGTGTGTGTGTCAGGGAGAAGTAAAGATAGCCAGTGGAAAATAACCAAAGCCATTAGATTCAGGTAGAATTTAGATTCAGGTAGAACTTGCTAGCCACGCTGAGGTGGATGTGCAGCCCTGGCACAGTGCAGTGCACATTGCACGTGCATAGAATCATAGAATGGTAGGGGTTGGAAGGGACCTTGAAAGATCATGTGCAGTTCCAGTCAGCTGTCACAAGTCATCAGCTCCTTGAAACTCTTCCAGGGGCCACTGTAGAGAGGATCTTGGGGTCTGCCATCCCCAGCAATAAGAGTTGTATTTACACACTTGGAAATTTTCTAAACCATAGTTCCAGCAGTATACTACCGATTAAAAGTAACACTGCAAGTAATGAGGTGAAAACAAAGTTAGGGTAAATCATATCTCTGCACAACTGTAAATATTAGCTGTAAGTTACTATAATCAGAGAGTGTCTGCCCCAGGCTACACGTTCAAGAATATGACAGAGCCTGACATTGCCTTGCCTCTGCAGGGGTGCCATCCCTCCAGCTGACCCCAAGGAGGGTCGCTCCTTCCAGGACTAGCAGTAGTGGCACAAACAAAACGGAACGGCTGACATTGGGATGCCAGATTTCTGCAGCGCTCTCCCGATGGTCCCGCCTCGACAAACTTCCAGCACAGTCTGAAAGTGCTGGTTCAACAGCAGACCCACACATCCTTCCTCTCTTCCCCCAGGTTTCTAATAAATTCCTGCCTTGGCTAAAGAGTGTCTCTTTTTATTTCCTTGACGAATATCAGCAAAGTGAATGTTTTCTAATTTGAAGCTGCTCCCATCAAGGGAGCAGGGCCAGCCTGAGCCCACCACAGGTGTTTAGCTCAGTAATGGCTGCTGATGGCCGTGGTGAATGTTTCGCTGCTGACCTGGGAAATCATATCACCTTTACAGTGATTTTAATGAAGAACTGGATGGGAGGAAAGCATGGAGATCTTTGGGAAAAGCGGGTCTAAAACTGTAAATTCAGCATGAACCGTTGACGTAGACTATGCAGGTTTTGCTGTTACAGTTATCACAGATTACACAGGATGATGAAAACAAATGGTAATTTTTGGAACACAGCAGTATTACCACCTCTGATCAACTGGTAAAATATGCCCTTGGGAGTCAGAGCTAGAGGAATTGGAGGAAGAGGAAAATAAAAAAGGATGCTTAAAAAGTTTTGGGGTTGGTTTGGGTTTTTTTAAGGTTCTTGCCCTAAAAATCATTTTCTATACAGTCTTTCAGTGAAAGAGTTCTGGAATGAATTGCACATGTGTCAAGGAACCACCTATGTGGGTCCTTACTGCCCTGTTAGCTGAGCACTTCCTACATTATTAAAAGGCACAAACCAGTAGAACAATGTAATCTCCCTTCCTTTGTTCCTTATAAAGTCTAGAGAAAATGGCTTTTTTCCAATACGTACATGTCTAAGAGACTAAGTGTGCGCACATACGTGAAAATTACTGATGGAAAGGAGATGGAAGAACTGGGGTTTGTGAATTTGTGAGAAGAAAGATGACAGAAATTAAGTGGTAGCCTGAGACTTTCAGTTTAACGCTCTGGCCACAGACCTCCCGCATGGCCCAGGGGAAGTCACTTGTGCCCAGAGCCCAGGAGGGGTTAGCCACAGTCCTTGGCACTGCGGCATTCAACTGCAGCTGGCTACCTGCGTGTATCCACAGCCATGGGGTAGGCAGCTGGGCTGTGTGTGAATTGGGGTGGTGCAACAGGGAAAGGAAAGCTTCTTTGCAACCTTGGGCCAGGAAAGGACTGGTCATTGGCAGATGTACACGGAGGAGAATTACCTTCCATCCTGGTCTCAGCTGCAGGTACCTTATTCTGGGTGAGAGGGAGGAAGCTGTCACTGAACAACATTGGCATCCATGAATGAAAAAAGTGGAAACTGGTTTCATTTTTTTAGTTAAAACTCAGAAAAGTGACAAATGGGAGTGGACGTTTTTTCTGTAAAAGATGTTAATGAAAATAAGTCTTTTTCAATACAAATAATGACTGCCCCTTTCCTTCCACATGCATCCTCTTGTAGGTGTCACAAATGAGGTGACCATCGGGGTAGATTTCAGCTCGAATGGAAACCTGTGATTTTTCCCAAATGTCATCTCTCCAAAACACACTGCTTCGTTCTTTGTAGGACTGGCAAGGAGAGTCTCTAGTAAAGGGCACTGGCAAACTAAGCTCTGGTTTTAGAGACAGTACATGTTTCAGAGATATTCTTTACAGTTCAGAAATGGGAAATACCATCAATAATGTTAACATCGCTAACCATTTCAGGTGTGCTGATTAAATGCATTATTCACATCCCTTTTCAAGAAGCATTTTATGTTCTCATACTGAACATGTCATCATCCCCACTGTAACACATACCAACTCCAGGCACAGACCGGAACAGAAAGACAAGCTGACAAGAATCCATTTAGCACCTGGAAGCTAGACTTCTTTGGTTGCCTGCCCCTCACAAGCCATCTCTCAGGGATTGGTTTTGCCTTCAAAGCGAAACGCAGCCATACGGCCATCTTGGGGATCTGGAGAGTTGAGCTATAAAAACCCGGTTGTTTGTGACAGCAGCAGAAGCCCCAGCTCTGTGCAGTTCACTTTCCATATTTCCTCGTTGCCAGTGATTATGATGTGCTGTGCACATACACGCTGCAAGCAGGAAGTTGGAGCAGCTCAGCTCTTGGCTTCCTCAGTCTCAAGAGACTGCCATGAAACTGAAAAACACTAAACTGAAACCTAAGTATCTGTTAGACCTTTAATTAGCGACCTAAGGAGTGTTTGCCAAGAGGAAATTTGAATTCAATTATCCAAATAGAAAGTATTTAACCTCTCAATAGCACTCAAGTAATTATAATACTTGGTGCTTTTTTTTTTTTCCAGGAACCTTGAAAATTAAAAAAGCAAATTCAAAAATGGTAGAAGGTGTCATTTTTATATCACATGGAGTGTACAAAGAAAACCGTAACATTGCCCATGCTTTAGACCCCTCACATTAGTACAGAAAGGAGCAGCCTCAAGCAGGGAGAGCGGGTTGCAGGATTCTTGATTTCCTCACTGAAACAGCCAGCAACAGCATCAGGGCCAACAGTGGTAGTTTTATGTGCATCAGTACATCAATAAACACACAGCTAAGATCAGCAGGACATCTCATGCGGCTTTTAACGTGGTAAAGATGCTCAGTCAGTGTCAGAAGGACTAGGATGCATCAGAAGAGGCTGTATATTCCAGTACATTTTGCAAACATTATAATTGATACCAACCAAGCCATTTGCATCTCAGATTGCAGCTGCTGTTTCAGCCCTGATCTCAACTGTCCTTTGACTACATATCGAAAGTTCCTGGAATTAATCCCAAAGGAAAAAAAAAGTCTATTTTCTTGCTTCTCTTTTCACAGACTGTAGGTTGCTTTGGGATTATGTTTATCAGCTGCTTTCTGACAGCCGGTACGAAAATTTCATCCGATGGGAAGATAAGGAATCCAAAATATTTCGGATAGTGGATCCCAACGGGCTGGCCCGGCTGTGGGGAAACCACAAGGTAAGGAAGCAATGCAATTTTCCTCCTATGGCACTTGACCTCTTGTAAAATCACAGGATTAGAATCACTTATAAAGAGGGGGAAAGAAGAAAGCACCCAAATGTAAACTACTGCTGAAAAGTTGTAATTTTTCATTCTACACGTGTTAGAAATATAAAGCGTCCAGCCTTGAGCACTAAAACTTACTCTTCATAAAGAGAACCTGTTGGTTTGGTTTAAAGGCATTTAGTTATAAATGCATTTAATTATAAAATTACTAGGAGTACAAGAATTAACGGTCCTTCTTTCTCAAGGCATCTAATTTTTTCCTGAAATCCGATGCTAAGGACATTCTGGTTAGATGCGGTCTACAAGGAGCCATGTACTACATCCTGGCAGGAGCTTGCTGTCTTGTGTTCCTGTCTGCACCAACATTAGATCTCACATACTGTCCTGTGACAGACACTGAACACTGCAAGATTATGTATTTCCCTTTACGAGGGTAATTCTGCTTCATTCTCTGGAAAGCAGTTACTGATTTTACAGTTTGGGGATGAATGTATGTAGATACATCTGTAAGAATATACGCATGTAAGTATATTCATATGAATATGTGCGTAATTAGCATGGTTTCACAAAAGGGAGATCATGCTTGGTCACCATGATATCCATCTTCAATGAAATGATCAGCTCAGAGGGTGCAAGTGGATGTAGCTTATCTTGATTTTAGAAAGCCTTTTCAGACTGTCTCCCATACTGTCCTCATAGACAAACTGAAGGTGAGACCTAGACAAGAATATAATGAGGCTGAGCTGAGGCTGGCTGAGCTGCTGGACTGAAAAGGTTGTGATCAACAGCACAAAATCCAGTCACTAGTGGTGTTACCCGAAGGATTGATTCAGTGCTGTTTAACATGTTCATTAATGACCTGGATGATGGGACAGAGCACACCCTCAGCAAGTTCGCAGACAGTACAAAACTGGGTGGAGAAATGGGCTAATGAGAATTTGGTGAAACTTAACAAGGAGCAATGTAAAGTCCTCTACCTGGGGAGGAATGACTTGGGGAACTACGGGACTTTACATTGCCTGTTGTTATGTTTCATGAGAGCTCAGGTGTAGGACTATTTACTAGGAAAATGGTCCGACACTAGAGCAGGTTGCCCAGAGGAGACAGTGGCGTCTCCATTCTTGGAGATGTTCAAAACCCAGCTGGACACAGTCCTGAGCAACCGTCCCTGTTTGACCCTGTTTGAGCAGAGAGACTGGACTAGGTGATCTTCAGAGGTGACCTCCAACCTCGACTATTCTGTGATTCTGTGTATGAGTTTACATAGCCTGTAATCTTGATAAGGTCAAGATTTTCTCATGTGACTCGTTGCTTACATGAACATCTGCCTTAGAGGTCTTTGGCTGCAACACTGAGAATGGAGAGTTCTCCCCTCCCCAGCCTCCATGCTAATCATTGGGCCTTGCCATCGTGTCTCATGGTGGGTGTCTAAAACTGAAGCTACTTTAGATCACAAGCCACTTGGGAAAAGCAGTGGCCTTTCAGCGTGTAAGAAATGGAAAAAAAGCACACAGTATTTTAGGGGACTTCCCAGTGAGCGGAGTCTAGATTTGGCAGAGAAAACATTGCCATTGTTAGTGTTTAATTGCTACGGGAGCTCTTTATGTAGCCTCCCTTTGAAGACCTGTTGTGGTCAGGGCAAGCAGAGGAGGTCAGCCCTTAGGGGCCACTTTAGGCAGGTGGGTCAGTTTCATTTAATAAAGCCAGGCCAACTCTACAGTCTTCTGCCTGATCTTGGACTGACAGAGCTGTGGCAAGCCAAACTCCTAACATGGAGGCTCACAGAGCAAAAGCATGCTTCTACTAGTTTGGCATGTTTTGCCCATGGCAAGGCGGCTGCTTTATACCCGAGCAAACACAGCCTCGCCAGTATCATTGTCTCTCTGCTGGGAGTGTCTTTGCCAGCGTAGTCACCAGTACTCCTTGTGCCAGCGTAATGCTCTTCGTGTAGACGTACCCTAAGGGACTGATCCTGCTCTCCCAAGTCAGTGCTGGGGAGGCTGCCCTCATACAGCTCTGCCAGCACCCATCGCTTCTGCCTTGGGACACCCTTCTGCCTTGGGACACCCAGCTTCAGCAGGGCCAGACCTCGGTCACCCCGCAGCGCTCTGGCTTATGGCCTTTGGATCAGTGGCTCCCAAAGTGAAGGGGAGGCTCTGTCTTAGAAGCAGATGTACAGCCCAATGGGTTTCTTGATGTACACCTGTGTAACAAGAGGAGAAGCAGGCTCTCAGTCTCCACAGCGCTCTGCAAGCATTAACTTGTTAGTGGAGTAGAATCCCAGTGCTCGTAGAGGAGATTGCTGATGGATTCAGGCTATGAGCCACTGTTCTTAGCTTTTACAAAAGGTGGTTTCGTTAAGAACAGGCCTGTCACATCCCACTTGTCATGAGCATCTCCCTCCATTTAACATCTCCACTTGTGGCTGATGAAGGTCTTTGTTACCTGTGATCCAAGAAACTGCAGAAAACCCTCACTTGGAATTCTTGTTAGACTTTCATGCTTAAATTGCCCTGAATGAAATAAGACCCATAAAAATTTGGTGGTGGGGGCTGGAGGAGCCGAGTGGGTCTGCAAACAGAAGAAGAGGGGAACGTGTGATTTCTTGAACTGGCTTGGTTACTTTACCTAGCTGTGATAGTTCTGCAACTCCTTTTGGGGTTTAGGAAGGTTTTAATGAATCGTCTCACCATGTTTTTCCTTTTTCTTTTTGAAAAAAACAGAACAGAACAAATATGACTTATGAGAAAATGTCCAGAGCCCTACGCCACTACTACAAACTAAATATTATCCGGAAGGAGCCAGGACAAAGGCTTTTGTTCAGGTATATTTTTTCTTTTCCATTCCTTTCTACAGACAATTAGTTTTGGAAGATAAAGTTGAGTGGGGGATACTTCATTACCACAGCTATAACACAGGTGACAACGGGCATACATTTTTAAAAGCTGTCTACACCAGCGCTTCCCAGCTTTTGAGGCAACTGCACCAATTTACGAGAATATGGGCCTGTTCCATTGACCAGCAGAGACAACGGAAGTTTTTGCACTCGCTTCAAGGAGGCTGCGCCATTGTTTAAGACCTTAGCTAAATGATTCATGATCTCAGCCAAACTGCTGAAAAACCCACGCTAAATTGAATTCTCAAATGCAGCTGCCGGTGAAAGCTTAGCAGGGATCAGGCGTTTCCTCAAGCGCATCAGCATCACAGAAGAGAAATGCTGATGACCGGGTCTTTAGTGGTGTTGCCTTCAAGGAGGAGAGGGACCTGCAAGAGCTGTTCATAAAACCTAACGCATCGGATTGGATGATGCAACCAAGAATTTAAGAAATACTGCCCAAAACAGTGTTAAAGCAGGGAGTTACTTGTTCCAACTTGAGTGCAACTGGCAGAGAGCGAGAGCACTCCAGTTCTCTTCAGACAAGACCAGTGAATCCTGGTGTGTACGTCTGACCCACAGAGCACTGAACTCAGACCAAAGACTGCTTTGATGTCAGTGGTCTGGAACCAGTAATGTGCTTGGAAATTATATCAATAGGGAGGGAGCCTTGGAGTTTTTCTTAAATAGCTCACAGAACTGCATTAGCACTTAAACTATCTACAGCTGAAAAGGTTTCTGTGGAATGTCTTGTTTATGTCAGCTCTTAGAAAGGGGAAGGAGAGTGAAGGCAGAAGGAATCCCAGGCAAAACCAGCAGTGTGATTTTAATTTTTTTCTGGTGGCAAGTTAAAACAAGGTTGCTCCATCAGCAGCACCACCAAGGGAACCTGTATTATTGTGTCCTTGCGTGAGGACTGCGCTGCCCCGGGGGAATTCTGTGATGCTGAGAAGTGAACGTGCTTATCTTGGAGCCTCTCCTTCAGTGAGGGCACAAATGTAACAGGAATCCATCTCTTCTCAACCAGGCTGCCTATTTTCTCAAAACTGTAGAAACTGAATACCCTGGGAGATCTCAGTTCCTTTGTCAGACTTGCCCAAAATTGACCAACAGATTCAAAGGTCACCAGGGAGCGTAAACACGACCATATAAACCTCATTTCCTTCGGAAACTGGAAGAAAAAACAACAAAGCATTTTTTGCACAATTCCTAATAAAAATTTATTGATGTTGTTTTCTTAGACCTATTTATATCTGAAGAGAAAAAGAAGAACAGCTGCAAAAAATCAAGCCCTTAATGTGCCTTTCTTGGCTATTTTTTGCAAGCACAGAAATAATAGGAAATGTGACTTTATAAGTAACATGCAGGCAGTTGTCATCTGCAGATATCTTTACAGACCTTTAAGTAAAATGGAGTCAGAGAAGGATTTCTAATAGGTTGCATGAGCATCTTCTGCAATAATAGAGGTCACAGATACTGTTTCTTCTATAGCTTGTAGTTTTGGGTTGTTTTTTTTTTCTTTTTTAATTTAGTCAAATGTTATTACAAATGTTCCTGCTTTGAGTTCCTTGACATGGCTTAAAACACAGGCTAGAAATAATACCCAAACTGTACTGCAGTATAGTTCACATCAGTCCACTTCCCATGTGGTTTAGGAAACAGAACAGACAGAAGGTAGGGAGGGCAGTGGGATCACTCTCTGTTTTGATTTCATCCTCATGCAAGATCAACAAGACAACACAGGGTTTAAATCAGGGCACAGTCTGGCCTGTAGGCTTTGGTACATTTTGACTGTGTAGTCAGGGACTGATTCACCACTTCTGTATGCGAGTTTTTCACCACCGTAACACCATTTATATCAGCAGCGTTCCTCCAGCATACAAATGCGAGTGATACAGCAGTGAGTCACAGCCCTTTTTTTTTTCCCCCCCCTAAATGCATATGTGCACATGATTTCCAAAATTAGAAGGGGTGGCAAAAGGTTAGTTACAGGCTGCGCTATGCGTTTGCTGAGAGACTTCAGATTTTTCAGATGGAAAGCCCTCAGCTTTGTAACCTCAGAGGCAGAAGAGCAGTCTTGCCCATAGCTTCAGCAGTGATTTTTCTGGGTCAGTGATAGTAACGAGGCTCCTGTCGGTTGGTTTTGTTTTCACCAGGGCAAGGATACTGAGCGTATCATCAACTTGAAATAAAATTAGCTCCTCTGATTAACACATTTTGTACTGCTGAATGTTAGCCAGTACATCCTTAATGAAGGACTGTGAAATTTTGTAGCACTTCCAGCATAAACATCTTTCATCCTAATTTCTCCAGAAATACTTAGGAGTTAGGAAGGTGATTTGTGTTTAAACTAAGATTTCATCCTTCCTGTGCGATCGCTCTCTCTCTACGCCATTAAATTCAGAAAGGAAGAACAGAGCCTTTTTCGTGCTATCTCTGCACAGTAGTACACAAAAGCATCCTGGCAAAGATCAGGACTGCAGACTTGATCTGCAGGCTGGTGGCTGTCCTTTCCCATTTCCTACTGCTGCCGTGCCTCCCCAGGGGCAGTTTCTGTTTCTAGCCCCCTACAGACAAACTGCATCCAGACGTGGCGTTCATTTACAGAGGATGCTGCTTCATTACAATTATGCTTGCCACAGTCACACAGGAAGAGACTGGCTTTGCTCACGGTTCCCTACCCCAAAAGCTTTTTCTTCCAGGGCTTCTTCTGTTTCCCAGAACTTGTTCTAACTTGGTCCTTGGCTTTTTCCACCACTGTACCTCTGGTGTTTCATATTTCTTTTCACAACCTACACACAAGCCTGCACAAACCAGTAGTCCTCTGCCTCTCCATGCCTTGCAAGGGCTTTTGCTTTGAAATGTGCTGCCCATAAAGGTCTTTAATGTTTCTGTCACCAGTCCCCATTAATGAGTGTACCTGTGGCATACTGTCATCTTATATGACAACAGCAAACAATATAAGGGCGAAGAAGTAAATATCATGCTTCGTGCTTGGGAAAAAACAGTGGAGTTTGGTTCAAATTTGGACTTTCCAGGAGCAGAGGTGAATGCCTGTGATTGTTTTTGTTTGCTTTCAAGGTATGGAAGAGGGAAGACACTAGCAGGCCAGGGAGAAGCTGGGAAATGCTAAGTCATTGGGAGGATACAGCAAAGATGATTTTGGGAGCTGTAGAACTCAGAGACCTCAACATCTTGATGAAGGTAAAAGCTGAGACCACTGGGAAATCCGCTTGTCTCTCTGTTTTGCAGGTTCATGAAGACCCCAGATGAGATTATGAGTGGCCGAACAGACCGCCTCGAGCACCTTGAATCCCAGGAACTGGATGAACAAATATACCAAGAAGATGAGTGCTGAAGGGAACTGGTGCACCGCCCCTGTGGGTCCACGGGAGAAACATCTGCCCGGATGGCTGGCACAGTTTGAGAGGGGAAGCAACAACACAGAAGCAGTCCTTGGGATCGCCGCTTAGCTTGAAGACCACGCAGGACCTGAAGCACCTTAACAAAACAAACTAACAGACAGAAGTGGTGCTGGCAGAAAAGTAAAAGGGAGAAAGCCTGGACATACGCACTACTTCACTGTTCCTACAGAGTCTCCCTTGAGTTCTTTCTTTTTGGTTTGTTTCAGTTTTGGGGGGTTTTTGTTGGTTTTTTTTTCCCAAATAAACATCCAGTTTGACTTTCCTTATCTCACATAGGACAAGACATCAGATTATGCTTTTTTTTTTTTTTTTGGAAGGCTTTCCTATGGAAATAGAGCGCTCTTATTTTCTGTGCAAGTCTCGTGACATAACACCGTGTAAAACAATAGCATCACAGAAGGGAATTTGCTCAAGGGTTCCAGTTTGCTCGGATCACTTTACATGTGCTGCCACTGGGAAATGTGTTGAAGCTACCAAAAGAATTCACCACATGTACCTGTCAAATAAAGAGGAGTCACCCTTCACATATAGGCTGGGATATCATCCCAGCACAGCTTGGGCTCACGACAAGTCCTGCAAGTGGCTCTTAACTGCTGGAATACGGACCAAAACCAATCACCTAAGTGCTCCGGGGAGGAGAAAAATAAATGTGACAAACCTCTGCAATAGACTGATGTTGACATTTTCCCTCTCTCTAGCAAAGAAGTGATAGAATGGAACAGGGGAGGGAGGGAAGGTGGGGACAAGTACACATATATATATATACATGTGTATATATAGAAACGTTTCGTATATATATATATATATGTATATATACGTAACCCCCACAGTATATCCACAGTGCAGAATTTCAGCTCAAAGCTTTCTATAAAAAAGCAAAGGCTGCAGCATCTGCAGTTACAAAAGGGAGGCGTGTTTCTTACATCTGCTAGCAATTTTGGGGTGAAAGGTGAAGGACTGTCCCTTACATCGTAGGGAGAAAGCAAAGGGACCCATCACATGGTTTGTATTACTCAGAAACCTTTCCAGGGTCATTTTGTGCTTCTGGAGAGGTAGATGATTCACCAATCTGAAAACTGATGGTAGAGAACTAGAGACCAAGTAGCTGTACTTCTATCTTGTAATTGATTTTGGCTTTGTCTGGGGATTTGTTTCTTTTTTTTATGCCTCCCACTACCCTCCCCCACCCCACAGCTCTGCCATCAAGGGAGCTTGTCTCAGCTTGCCCATTTTTACCATGATTTAAAACACAAGAGAAAAAAGAAACCCTGCAGCCATGTTGCTTGCTTTGTTTTTGGTTTTGTTCTGGTTGCAATGCGCCTCATTTTTTACGCCCCCGATTTTGGTTTGCTGTGCCAAAGGTGCTTCGCATGAGGCAAAGAGCGATGCTTAGTTTGGTTGCAGGAGGCTCAGCAGTCCTTCATGCCCAGTACAGGAGAAACTACTGGCCTTTTTCATTTCACATTGCTTGGGGCACCGGGACAGGAAAGTCTGTGATGTCCAGGTGTCCAGCTGATCCATCATCAGTGGTCCTTCTAAGGGAAGGAAGATCTAGCAGCAGAAATGATGCTTCCCATGGGAGAAGATGTGTAGAGAAGCTGTGCAGCAATCACATGGTGTCTGGAAGAAAGCAGTTCATTAAAATGGAAAGATTCTTTTATGGGAACATGCATACTAGAAATGGGAAAAAATCAATGGGCTAATCTAATCCGTTTCAACCAAAAAACAAGGTACATTCCCATGATCGAGCTTTTATCACCTATTAAACCAACACAGCATTTGATCTCACCACATAATTAACAAGAAGGTTAATCTATCTGAGAAAGAATGGCACTCAGCAATGAATAGTGTCCCTTACGTTTAAACAGAGATAATATTGAGTCCCAGGCCGTAGAAGAAACAGCTTTGTTAGGGGTGTAGATAGGCATCATACAAAGCAGAGAGATTTTTCAGAGCCAGTATCTCATGAGGAACAACAGGCCTACATCTCTCCCTAAGCTTTTCCCAGCCACATTTTTTATTTAATCGTGGTCAATATGTTACAAATCCCAGCACACCACGTACTTGACTTTTTCTGCCTCAGAAGAAAAAGTGCCAGAGTGTGTATGAGAAAGATGACAGCCCGTCACCTGTCTCTGCCGTGACTCTGAAGTCCTTGAAGCTCAGAAGGGGTGAGATGGGGAGACACTGAGGTCCTTCAGTGGTCACAGATCAGAAACCAAAAGTCCCTTGAAACCAAGGGGCCAAGGAGTTAACTCTGCTCTGATGCCCGGCTCAAGGGCACCCACGTTGCAGCCATGTCTCAGGAGCTGGGGTGAAGAGGTAAATTCGAATGACAGATTCAGTGTGTGATCAGAAGTATCAATGTAACGAAAATCTCTTGCTGATGTCCTGTGTTTCTTAGGGTGTTCAGCGATAGCTGATGCAGAGAACGATCCTTTACTCATCTGGCTGTGACAACTGCAAAACCGCGTTACCTTGTTTTGCCTGCTGCAGCTACTGTTACAAGATGCTGAGGAAATAAAAAGATGATAGGGACCTTTCTATAACAAGTGCTCTGATCAGCCTCTGTTTTTTGTCACAGCCAGGGTGCACACTGCAAAATGCAGAGGAGGAGAGACGATCCACCAGCCCATCTGCTCACTGTGTATGCTTGCAAACAATTTCACCCTCAGCATTGGGTAAGAGAGGAAAAAGCAGGGGATGCTGAGATCACACATGTTGTCCCATAGGGGAAATTTGGTAGAGGAAATGTTCTCCTTTACCAAAAATGCAATCACTTTCACCTGCAGAACCTAAGTAAAAAAGGAAAAAAAAATTGTTTGGTGGCTGTTAAACTCTTCGGGTTCACAAGTAAAAAGCATCTTGAGACAACTTCTTCTCCAGCACAACCACAGAGAAGTTCTCTCCAGGCTGATGCTAGTTGGAATGAAAATATCCTTCAAATCTGGAGCAGGCTAATCCCACAGTGTCCCTTCCTGGCTGGTGCTGTCCCCTGCCTCCTGCCACATCTGCGCGGTGCAGCTGTGGGTGGTGCCGATGTCACTGCAGCTGCCAGAACTGTAGGACTTGGGACCTGATGTGGGAGCTGTGGGATTTCAACTGCTCCTTGGCATCTTGGAAGCAAGTTCACCAGCTATGATTGAAAAGAAAAATAAAACCAGGCTAGAGCAGCTGCGGTAGGCAGATTCCCGTCTACCTCACATCCAAATGGCAGATACGTGGACAGCATTAACCTCCTGAGCTAGAGGAACCCTTGGCTGCCCGTGTGGGCTAGCAAAGGTAATGCTGCCTTTCCACCAATGCTGACATCCACTTTCCCTCCCCAATACCTGATTTCCCTGTGCAGAATTTGCCAGGAGCAAAGCAGGCAAACTTTCTGCCTTTGCCACCAAAGTTGCAAAAGGGAGAAGGAGTCTCATCCTTAGGGACACGCAAAAGCCACCTGGACGTGGTCCTGGGCAACAGGCCCTAGGGCACCCTGCTTGAGCAGGGGGGTTGGACCAGATGGTCTCCAGAGGTCCCTTCCAGCCTCAACACCCAGCAAAGGATCTTCACACTGTGCAGTTAAGTGGGACCTTCATTGCCATCAGCTTGCTACAAGTCTGAACAAGCCATGAGCCAGTGAGGTAGGATGTGCTGCGGTTCCACAGTAGAAAGTTTTCTTGATTGAAGTTTGAAACCTTCTGACTGCCTCTCCATCCAAAGAACACTATCGGGGCCCGTTCTGTAAACACTAAGTCGCTGCCACCCTCCCCAGATTTCAAACTCCACGCATGCGTTCTCCAGATCTCTTTGTCAGACTGCAACCATGTGCAAATCCAGAATGCATCAGTTTGAGGTCTTTTTTTTTTTTAAATAAAATTCTAGTCTGTTTTTATTGATTATGGCTTTTTGGTTTTTTAAGGTGTGGGGCTAAGGGACTGAATCAAATGAATGTAACGAAACAAAAACAAACAAAAAAAGCCTATTCTCAGGGCCAGTGAGTTGCAAATAATTTTTAAAATGCCTGTAATTACATCATCTCAATAAAAAACAATTTAATATAAAAGTGGGAATGCCAAATTCTTTTGGTGCAATCATTGCTACAAGGTGCTTTCTTTGAAAAAAATACGGTACCCAAGCTGAAAAAAATATGGTACCCAATCATCTGCAGCACACAGGAGCTGGTTTCAGTCAGGAAAAGAAACTCCCAGGCTTCCCATGCCCAAACATGCACAAACAGTGCCAGCTCTTCCCTGGGAAACATTGTTCAGAAAAGTTAAGGCTGTCCTTTGGAGTATTGACTTTGCTCTCTGCTCTGAAGTGAGCCTAGATGAGTGTACCCAGTTCTTCTTCCTCTTGGAGAGGATATAGCAGCAAAAAAAAAAACAACCAAAAATGAGGTGTTGCAATGACTGTTGCATCTTTTTTATCCTGCTAAACAGGCCAGGTCAAGGAGTTTGAGAACAAGAGATTTTCCTGTAGTAATCACCCCTTCGCAAACCAGTCTAGAAATCCCGTGAGCAATATGCTGCCCTTCCAGAACAGGGGGACTTTATTTCCCTGTCTTCACCCCTAACTGGGCAGGGCATGGGGACCTCGGTGCCACAGGGTGCTGAGTGCTTAGAGAACAACAAGGTGAGGCACCACGAACTGCTCCTTCCCCCCCATCACTCCCTACAGCAGCCCTTCCGTCCTGTGGAGCGGCATTACAGCAGGGTGAAGCCCTTGGCGGATTTCTTCACATGGTGCTCCAGATCAGGGCCACCACACGCCACAGCTGGTCAGTGGCATGCAAGCCACATCTGGTGCTCTCTGGTGGGACCTTGGCAGGGTAAATCATTTGGATCCCAGCTACGTCTCAGGATAACCCCACGATAATCCAGTTGCTCTGCAGGTTATCCACTCAGCTGCTCCTTGCTCAGTATTTGCTTTGGTTTTCTTTCGCTGTTGTTTTTAAACCACAAGGCGACAGAGTAAGCACTAAACAAAACCCCTTCCAAACCAAGACATCAAGCAAGAAGGAAATAAACTGTATTGCTCCATAATTTAGTCCCTTCAGGCCATTTCCCTTCATTTTAGAAGAGGAAATAGATGTATCCTACACCCTCTCACAGCTTTCTGCGCACTCCAAACAACAGCAAACAGTGCAGGTTGGAGGCGTGCGGAGGAAGTTCTTGCTGCTTTTGGCTGTCACTACAGGGAGGATTAGTCTTAGCTCAAGACTAGTTTGGAGCCCAGAGAAACATTAGAGAACACCTTTTGGAGACTGCAGGACAGAAGAGGCCCAGCAGTGCATGCCCAATTCATCTTCCTCTCACATTTTCAGACTTAATTAGCGGTAAAGGAAAGCTACCGGCCCAACACCAGAGCACAGAGATCACGGATGACACATTCATTTGCAGACTGCAGCTACCACAGGCATGACAGTACATGCTTCCTCTGTAACGCTTCCCGGTGCTGACCAGGAGAGATTTTTGCAAGGGTGTCAGAGAGGACATCGATGACTCTCCATGCACCCCCAGGACTTACAGAGGCTGCTGGTGAGGTACTAACAAGAGCATTTTTTAATTATGTAGAAACCCATTTTAAAGCAGTAAGGTTTTCACTCATCCCAGATGAGGCACGAGCAAATGAGAACATGTGGTTTTTTCCACTCAAAGATTTAGGCTGATTCAGACAAACCTGACTTTCTTTTGAAACCCAAGCAGCTTCTGAGAAATGCTGAAAGAGTCACCTATGGATGGTGTGAGGGCACAAGGTGAGAGAGAATGCACTACCACTGTATGAAGCCAAAAAACAAGTGTGCTTCATTAATCCCCTGAAAGAAAGTATTGGTGCATTGGTTTAAATATGCTAATAGCACAGAACTGGGTGGATCTATTGCTTATCAGCTCTCTCCTATATAAAGGGATCTGCTGGCTACACTGGATTCACCCTGGGCACCAGTTTGCCCAGTTCTGCTGCAGACAGCAGTATCCCTTCTCACCCCATGTAAAGCCCAGCAGAACTGGAAATCATGACAGATTATACCCACCTGACAGGAGAAAGGCGCCCAGCTTCATGAGGTGCTTCAGAAGAAATGGCTGAATGCACGCGGCCAGCCCACCAGGCCGAGCAAGGAGGAGGCGGCTGAGAAGGGAGGAAGTTCAAGTTTTCCTGTTGCTGGACAGTCTTCTAAGAGCCCAAGAGAGAGTCGGGTGATGCTGGAAGATGAGCTTCTCAGCATCTATTTCCAAAAGAGGCAAGAACATGAGGCGCCAAGAAATCAATGCCAAGGCAACTGCAGCACCTGCACAAAATGTGAGGCAGGACTGTGCCCACTGGTGATCAAAATCACATAAATTTCTTCATTCTAGATGTTCCTACCTGGTTTCCCCCACCAAACCGAACGTGAGACCTGCCCCACACCAGCCCCCTTGCTCAGCCTGAGCTACGTCCAGCAGTGGAAATGCCAGCAGTAAATGAAACAGCCCTCACTTGCTCCGAAGGACATCACGAACAGTTAAGCACTGTCTTCCACAGTTGATCCTCATAAGCCAGACAACCTGGTTGCTTATCAACTAGCTCTCCGTCTGCCCTGTGCCTCTGCTTAGATTGCCCACAGAAGGAGAAGGTGTGGAGAGGGGGTGATGATTCACTCTGCAGGACACCAATTTCTTCTTAGGTTTCTTATCAGACTGAGGCAGGCACATGGAAAACATAATCTGGCAATTGCCATAGAGAATTGGAGCAGTGGACGTGTTTACTTCAGCACTGTCCATTTGTTAACAAAAGCGAGTGTGTGCACCTCTGCCAGCCTCAGTAGATCATCAATATATCCCAGCACAGGAACCAGGCTGAGACACCAATTTAACATCAGGTGGTCCGTTTTCCTCTAACTGCACCAAGCTGGCTCCCACAAACTACAACCAACATTTAGGGGGAAAAAGGAAAACACGGTGCCCTCCCGCAAGATAATAGAGGTCGTTATGACTGATACGATCAGTTGTAAAACCTGCAGGGACACATCAATCTTTCTGCCTCCTGCAAACACCTGTGCATAAGGTTTCTCAGCATCTCAAAGTGCCGGAGAACAGCCGCAACAGGAAGAACGGTAACTGTTCAGGAATTAGAACTGATCTCCTGCCGCCTGATAAACACTGTTAGCCTGGGGTTGTTGACTTGAAGCCAAGCTTTGCTAAATGGACAAAGTTTTCAAGTCAGCCCTTCCTGGTATTTGACAAGGTGAAGGGAAGGAACTGGAGTGAAGACAGCTTGAACAAAGCAGGTATTGTTTCCTGTGGGCTCCATAACGACGTGAGCACATGACCCATCAGAAGCAAGTGAGGAAAAGAAGCAGGGATGGTATGAAAGCCGAGGCAAGTAAAGAGTCAGTTTGGATGATCACAAAGATGAAAGCTGGGAGCGTTCACCACATGCCTTCCCAAGGGCAGGGCCAAGGTCAGTAGCTCACTTGGCTAATGCATGCTTGCAGGATATGAACCAGTCTTAATTCAAGGACCTGCAGAACAAGGGCTCCACCTCCTTTGTACCAAAGGTTAATCATCCCCTGCATTAAAATCTGTCCCTTCCTCTCCATTTAACTGTATCTTAATTCCACTTCCAATCATTAGCTCTCATTATGCTTCACTAAATTCTGCAAACCATTGTATTCCCACCCATACACAAGAATCATCTTACTGACTGGAATCAGTGAAACTCTTTTTTTTTTCCCGACTACATAAGCAGGATCCAAGAGAGAAACAGAAGTTCCATCTCACAACAGCTTCCTGGAGGGGCGGCTCCCAGCTCAGGGAACTGCAAGACGCAGGCATATTTGTTTCTTGAGGTGCAATCTGAGCCACTCCTGCAGGAATGTGTCCAGAGAGAACGTCAGTCTCTTGGGAACTGGCTAATGTGAATCAGAAAGGGGAAAGGGAGAAGCCCACACTGAGGTGCCATCTTGGTCTCACGAGAACCCAACCACACTTCTTCCAGCCCTCCAGTTAGGGAGGTTTTCTCCTTCCCTGGGGACATTGCCTGAAAACACAGCAGCAAATATATCAGCAAAAGAGGCTGCCTTTTTTTCTTATTTCTTTTCAAAACGTTCTTAGTGTTGGTGAACACTCTTGGGAACATGCTGTCTCACAGATGAAGGTTTCTCCCTCTTCACATGCCTCCCTGGCTCACATCCCTGTTCTCTCCTAAAAATTCAGTGGAATCAGCAAGCAAGAATAATAAATAGGCAACCAAATTTCGCATGGCCGGGACTTCACCCAGCATTCAATTCACAAAGTCCAATCTACTGCTGAAATTTCCTCAACATTACACAGAACAGGAGGAAAATGGGCCAGACAGATCTGCCGTTCCAGCGCTAACAATTTCATGCATGAAGTGACACCTTTCCTCTGCTAAAGCCAATGGAAATTAGGGCTGTATAAAACCTGTGCAACACAGAGAACTGAGCAGTGACCACCAAAAATATCCAACCCAGGAAAAACTGAGGGTTTGCTACAAAAATAAAACTTAGCCTTCACAGCAATTTCCTCAACCAAGCCAGTTCCCACCCCGGAATGAAAAATGTTAACAATTTCATGTGATAGTATTTTGCAGAGATGTGGATTCAGTGCTGACTTCCGTCAGCTCCCTACACAGATGAACTGACAGCACAAAATCAGGCTCAGACCCAGTTATCAAGGACTTGGGTGTCCAAGGTTGTCAAGTCATGTGTTTTCCAATTAGAATAGCTTCACTGGAAATGTTTTTATACCAAAAGATAAGTCTGGTGTAAAAAAAAAAAGAAGCACTTCATAAAATTACACCAAAATTGCCTCAAGAAATATGAATGTACAGCCCAATTTCCAAATACACTGATTAAGCCACAGTTTTCACTGAAGTCAGCAGAAACCACTGGGTTTGCGTTTGGAAATGGGACTGCTCCTTTAGGTTCCTACATCCACCGATTCTTTATTTGCTCACATGATTAAGGGCACCTTGCTTTGCTCTTTTTAAATGGCTCAGATCTAGCAGCTTTGCTGAGTTTTCTGTGCCTAAAGTCAAGGCCCCATCACGTCCGCACCCTGAGGCAACCTGCCTGCTGCCCTGCGCCCCATCTTTGCAGGAGTCCGGCTTAGGGAGCGGTGCTCAGTGGTGGGCCCGGGATTTGGCAAGTGACACCCCTTGGAAAACTCCAGTGCAAGGGCTAGTCTCCACAGAGGGAGGGCAGGAGCAAAACATACGTGCTATTTGAGATATCCAAGATGTCTGCACAGGCCTGATGGGACGTTCTCGGGACATGCAACTGTTTTCCCAAACCCTTTCGTTTTGGAAAGCGCAGATGGTGTAGACACACTAGCAAGGGAAGATAAAGCCACCTTTTTACCTTCGTGGCAGGTGACCCAATGGAGATGTTTTTTAGGTGATGCTTGAGAGAAGAAATGGCAAGTTGCCTTGGGCCGAACTCAGCTCACATGCTCCAGACCAACAGCAGAAGGGCTGGGGAGGGTATCCCCCAAGTGCAGCACCTGTGGCTGAAGCAGACACACACAGCATGGGAAAGGACAGAGTGCTGAAAGGCAAACAAGAGAGCACGGCTACGGGTGTGAGAGGCTGATTGCAAAAGGGTAAATATTTATCCGAGAGAATTTTAGAAAGAAGGAAACATTCTTTCATTTGGTTGTAACTCTTTCAGGAAATTATTCATTTTTCCAATGAAAACATTTTCTTCAAATTCAAAACAACTGTTTTTCTCCCGGCTTTTGTTTACAAAAGAAGGAAGAGTTTCAGCTCTGCCCTTTTTCATCCGTCCTCCACAAAATGTCAACCAAGCCTCATGTCTTTAGTTGAGAACTCATTTTTCGGAAAGGAAAAATGAAAAGGAGGAAAGAAAGTATTGCGAGGCTTTGTTGAGCAGCTGTAGCTGCTGCTGTGGAAAGGAGGGCAGTGTGATCCTGCTCCTCTCCACCTGTTGGAGATGGGCATGAAGTTATTTGTCATGAGCTCATTAAAGCCAAAGGTTGACTCCCAGAAAAGCAAAGGGGAGAAGCAACTGACTTACCTCTTCAGAAGTCATTGAAGCAGTCCTAGTCAGACAATGAGCCTCTTCTGTCTCTAGTTCACTCCTACTTTTTCCACCTTGGTGCTTTTACATAAGGCAGATGCCTCCTGTGGGTCCCAGTCACATGGGGTCTTTATGCAATGGGTGAGCAGTTTCCAGTCCACAAAATATCAATGCTGTCATCTTCTGCTCTTTTAGCTCCTGTTTCATAGTAGTGTTGCCAGCATCCCTAGGAAGCCACAAGAAAAACATTCACAGGCCTTGTGCTATGACTGAGGGCTGGTAACCCAGTTTATCACTGAGTCCAGCTTCCCCAAGGAGTTAGTTCCTCAGAGGTGACATCTCCCACTGTCCTCCACCAGAACTCAAACTGTGAGGAGTTAACTCCAACTTCATAGGTTATCTCAGTTGCTGTGGTAATAACATGACCAGTCAGGCAAACTATTTGGTTATAATTTAAATCTTATGAATGCTGAAACAAAACAAATTTGAATATAAATCAAGAGCCACGGACACAGGAATTTTCCCTGAGCACGTAGGTCACTTTTTACATCTGTGACAATTAACAGTGTCTTAACATGCAATCAAATTAAGAACATATCAAAGTAAATCCATCTAAATACAGGAATGGATGTGCCTGTGTGGGAAAGAAGAGGCGTCAGCCCACCGGCAAGCATGAGTTGTTACAAACCAGCAGGAGACAGCACACTGCAGCAACAAGGACACAGTTGCAACTGAGGCTAACAAGGAGGGGAAAAAGGACAAAAATATGGTAAAGAACCAGCTTCCCAGCTCTAACCACTCCTGTGACCCATCTTCTCGAGCAGCCAGTGCAACCTAGCTTACCCTAATTGACAGCAAGGAGCCTCTGTCACACATCTTCAGCCACAAATGTTAGTCTGGTAAACCCAGGTCCTCCCACGTGTTCCCACCAACCTCCTGGTGCCAGCATCAGCCCTTTGACAGCCACCACACACACTGACCTAGTCGAAAATAACCTGGATAGAGAGAAGAGACTGGTTTTCAGCTGCTTGAGCTCTACAATTTGACTCAATGCACAAACAGCAATGCTGCTGCAAGATGGACAGCGGGAACATGCATCCCAAATTTGGGAGAGAAGGCTTCAGTCTGCTTAAAGCAACTGGGAAAATGTAGCCCAGCTAGATCCCCAGCTGGGCCAGCTCTCTGTAGACATCTGCTTCCCATGGGGCTCCATGCTCCCATTTTCTTTGCATTTTCTGTCATCCATCCACCTGTCTCTACTCCGCACAGCTCCACAGCAATTCACTTTCAAGCAAACCAGGCTGGAAAACCGAACTCCTGCGGCATGGCGCAGTCTTCGCATGCTGCAGAACAGCAAAACCAGTGTCTTGTCCTGCTGTCTGCTTTGAAAGAGCTCATACATGCACAGCTCTCCGAGGCTTTCAACTGCAGTCTCACCATTTATTTTCTCCATTTGAGTTATGGGGGGGGGCATCCAATTGCTCTTTGCCACTGTCTGAGAGAAGCCAACAAACTCAACAGGTCTGCCTCAAAAGAGCCTACAGCTCCTCTGTCCAGGGGTAATGCATTTTGTGGCCAGGCAGAGGAAGGAGAGCGGGGCAGGAGAACACCGAAGACAAAAGCAGCAGCACGGGTTCCCAGGGGAAGCCCCAGTTCCCACAGCCGGACCCTGACATCTTTCACAGGCGCTGCCCCTTTGCTCACCAGGCAGTACCACGTCTCCCCAGATAACGCTGTTGCCTTCCACCGGTGGTCTTCTGTGGCAAGAACACCTTATGTGCAGGCTTTAGAGAGAGGCCCCAACCTTTTCAAGATAAAAATTGGCCAGAAAGAAAGTTCACCTCAGTACAAGTTACATCTGATTATCCAAAACACATCACAGTCTCTCGGCTGCTTCCTTGGCACTGCGACACGCACTTCCAGCACCCTCCAAAAAACAGCCCTTTCGTCTCGGATAAGGAGTTGGCCACAGAAGTAACCACCTCCACACAAGATTGCTGTAATTCCCAGGCTCTGAAATCCCCAGGATATTCACTTGCCAGCTCCCAACCACTATTTTGATCTTTGCGGCCTCAGTGAAGATGAGCTGGGGTGTTGCAAGCTAGACGGGTGCTGCTCTGCTCACAGAGGCAGCAGGTACTTTCCTAATGTCCTTGACTGCCCCTGAGCAACTCCCCCTCCCCTGGAACCCTTCTGGTCCTCTGCTGCATGGTGAAGTCCAAGAAAAACACCGAGGGGATTTTGCAGGGGGGAGGTGTTCGATTTTGTCATTTAGCATCATGTGAGGAGTTCCTGTTGCCACAACCTTGTGTGGCAGCTGCCTCTAGAAATCCCCTTAGTGCGGCTGCTTGCCTGTGTGCCACGCTGAGGCCTCCGGCTTGAGCATTTCTCCTGGTGTTCACCCCAGCACCTCCTGGATTTTCCTTATGCAAGCACACAATGAATCACTTTTCCAAGCCAATAATGCAACCAAACAGTCCTGGCTCCTGCCCTAAACGTTCATTAATTTATTTAACCCTGCAGGCTACTTAGGTTTATTTGCACCTTTGCACAGATATTACACTAGGTGTGCAGACCTTTGATTGCATTTATAGCCGATCACTTCAGTCTCCTCTTCTGAGCCCTACAGAAAAACACAAGTGCTTGCCAAAGACAAATTGTTTTTGTTCTCTTTCCTCTCTCTACAAGGAGGTGAGAAGGATATTGCAATAGGTGTTGTACTCCCCACCCACATTTTTTCACTACTGCCAAACACATTACACCAGGAACAATTAGAAAATTTTTCGTTGTGTGGGCCCTTAGACTATATATAAAATGCAGAAACATATTCCTTCTTATAAAAAACAACAACAAAAAAACACCCCAAAAAACCCCAAAGCAAAAAATACCTCCCACATGATCTTTCAAATAGCTTTCAGGGAACTGGTTCAGCTGATAAGGTGAGGAACACTACTATTGGGACAGATACAGACACAGATGCAGAGCTGATCTCTCAACCTTAGGAAGGGAGAAAAGGATGCTTGGGGGCTGTTTATTCCATCAAGGAGACAAAGACACAAGGAGAAAGAGTTTTTTCGAAGTTACAGCTCCATGCACTCACTGCAGAATGAGATTGCGGAAAATACAGTCCAGGTCTGCAGCAACTTCTGCTTCTGCCAGCACTGGTGTGTTGTTCCCCAAAGCACCTTGCCAGGAAGCAGGGCCCTACAACTCAGTGTGATAAACTGGCACAGCAAGCATGAAACCAGATTGACATTAATTAAACACCTGACCCAAGACAGGAACCACAACATCTATTACAGTGTTGCACGCAGAAGCCCAAACTCAGCAGGCATTAGAATGAGAGCCCAGCCAAGATCAATGCGTGGTGCTTATCAGACAGACTGAGAGCAATAAGGGACAGTTCATATCCAGACATTCAGGCAGGTGCAGGCAGTGTCCTTCCAAAGCAACCTCCTTGGCTAGAATCACCAAATCACAGAATCATAGAATGTCAGAGGTTGGAAGGGACCTTGAAAGATCATTTAGTCCAACCTCCCCTACCAGAGCAGGATCACCTACAGTAGGTCACACAGGAATGCATCCAGGTGGATTTTGAATGTCTCCAGAGAAGGAGACTCCACAACCTCCCTGGGCAGCCTGTGCCAGAGCTCTGTCACCCTCACAATGAAAAAGTTTTTCCTCATGTTTTTGTGGAACCTCCTATGTTCCAGCTTGTATCCATTGCCCCTTGTCCTGTCATTGGACATCACTGAAACGAGCCTTAGAAGAGGTGCTTCCTCTGTGATCCGAGCTGCGTCTTGGGATGGATGGTCCAGGCAGAGAAGAGCACATGCACAATCCTCCATAGGTAGTTGCAATAAATATTTCAAACGGTAGCTTAACTTTGTTTTATGCAGTCACTCTTTAGCGCTGGTTAGTACTTGGACCTGTCCTGCACACCTATTTTATAAAGCATAACACTAGCACCTACTGCCACTCTCTCCACATGCCAGTTACCAGTAATTTCAGTTACCAGTAGCTGAAATGCAGGGCTGGAAATTTTGTACTCTTGGGGTCTAACTGGAGTCAGTAACTCCAGCAGTGCGGGCCTGTGGGCTGGGTGTGGACTGCCAGGGACTGCAAGGGGAGTGGGGTGCATTGGTTAAGTCCCGCTGGAGGTGAGGCCAGAGAGGCAGTGTTTAACCCCAGCCCAACACCCAGAACCCCACAGTAGCTTCACATCTCATGTCCTGACTGAAGTCAGGTTTTGTTCAGGATCAAATATGTGTGAGATCTTTGTTCCAGAGCTGTGGCTGTGACGAGGTGGAGTAAGCCTTTGCTGGCTGCTCGTGTGCCTACACCTCCAGCTCCCAGCTGGGGGCTGAGCCCAGCAGCCTTCATCCCTCAGCTGCTGGGCCTGCGCCAGACTATCCCCCCCTTGCCAAGGGGCCTCTGGGGTCCCACATTCTTCCATCTGCAACGTGCCCCCCACCCAGCACTGCTGGCAGAAACAGCGGCGGCAGTGGCTCCAGCGAGCAGCAGGCACCCATCTATCACAGCGGGTTATATCACAGCGGGTTATCACTTTCTCTCCTCCGACACAAAGCAAAATGCTCCCCACCTTGCTGCCAGCAACCGTAACCACATCACAAACAAGGAGGAATCTACAGAAGTATTCAAAACATCTGGATGTTGTGCCACCACGGCAATTAAATCCACGCTCACTTTCTCACACAGCGCCTGGGGGAAAACCGACTGCACGGCGGGGCAGAGGAGGACATGCTGTGGTAATCTCAGCTTCCTCCTAACCCAGCTCCATGTTGCAACCTCTGAAACCATCCCCAGCAGCGGTACTTGCCCTGGGAGCCCGGTCCGCCCTCTCTGGGGTGGGATCCTTCTCCCTGGATGGCGGGCAAGCCATGCCAGAAAGGGGTCTGTACCCATGAGGGACTGCAGTGCCTGGGGCTGCCTCTCCTTGTACCCGCCTTTAGCTCCTTTTTTGGAACCGAGGGGGAGCAGGGCTGGGGAAGGGGAATCTCCTCCTGAGCATGGCCAGAGGATTTGTGCTTTCCGAGAGGGCTGTGCCATGCCAGGCTCCTCTCCCCTGCCTGGCTGAGCCCCGGGCTCCAGAGCTGTGTCTGCTGCCTCAAAGACGCACGGGGAGATGTCCCACCCGGGTGAGCGAGGACATCAGTGCAGCTGAGGTAGTCGCAAGTGTTTTCCCCCTTGTGGCCTGCCAGAACAGGTCCATCAGCTCCTTCCTTCCTTGTGCACACCGCAGAGCAGGGCCTGGGGCCAAGGGGTACCTGCATGCCAGTGGCACCTCTCATGGAAATTTTCTCAAGGATCTTACTTCCATCAGAGAAAAAAAAGGGAGCTTGCCACAGCACCTCAACTTTGGTGGCATCTTAGAGGGCACGAGGTGGGCTTTCACCCACCCTTTGGGTAGCCCAGGTGTGCTGACTGGGTCCTCTCTGCCTGTGGTGCAGCATGGCTGGCCTGAGGGAGCAGCTGGACTTTCTGATGCCCAGACTTCCCAGCTCTCATGCTGCCTTAAATCAGCCCCAAAAAATCCACTTGGAAATTCCCCATCACCACCAGCAGTGCCTGCTTTTATTTTCTGCTCCAGAAACACAACAGAAAAGAACCTGCAAAGGGGCATGTAATTAATCACGTTTCAATGCGCAATATTTTCTGCCACCAGCACCAAATTTCTAGTGAGGGAGCCGAGGACAATAACGCCGCTCTGAAGCCAGGGAAGAGATTCCTGCTCGATGGCTGCACAGACACTTCCCAGCACACTCACTGTCTGTTATCCACAAACAAAATTCCGAGCCGACACCCAAACGTAGCTCACGTTACCTCCCAGTCTCTCCCCATTGCTTTCAATGCCTTTGGACAAGGCACATACTCTCTCGATTAGCTTTGCAGCAAAAGCTTCTAGTTTATTTGTAGCCCACAAACAACTTTTTGTTCCAGCCAATTTCATTACTTGGTAGAAATATGCTCTTTGCAGCATGGGTAAGCTTGGCTTTACATGGATGTGTGGTGCCTAATAAAACGGGGCCCTGCTTACTCACTGAAGTTCCTAAAAGTTCATTCACTAGAAATAAAGAACGATTTGGCAACTTGGCTACCAAGCTATAGGCTGCCAGCCAGTTTACAAATCAGTAACCAACTAGATGGGTCTAAAATCCTCTGTGTGGGTTCAGCCGGATGAACTATTTTTGTGAATACTTTGTTTTCTGGGAAAACGGCATTTCAGATGGACTGACAAGAACTGCAAGTTTACGTCAAGTGTAGCAAATAGTTTCAGCTGGAAAAAAGCAGGAAAAAAAAGAATTTATAGCATTGAAAAAGTTTAGTCTGGCATACTTGAAAATCATTTGTTCCAGAAACGTCAAATGGAAACTTTTTGACTTTTCCACTTCAGGATGTAAATTTTCATTTAAAGATTGACCTAAATTTTTAAAAGGAAGATATTAAATAACAGGAGTAAGAAGACTATAGCACTCTTGATCACATATGGCATTTCAAGATAATAAGAAATATTTGGGTTTTTTTTTCATTTTTCTACTGGAAAAATAGCCTTATCTTCTCTGCCTTGAACCAGCACTTCTAAAAATATTCACCTTAGCCAGTGAGCTAAAGCATGATCACCTCTGCACTGGGTTTTGCAAACACTAAGAAGAGCTCACAGCACGTCTTCAAGATAACTACTTTTGGTGTGGACAACCAGGACCACAGAGAAATGACTCCATGTGTTCAGGGACACAGGATGAGCAAGGAGAGTCAGGAGTAAATTCTATGTCTTTTGATACGCATTTTCCTGTCAATAACACAGTAAGCATGGCTGTGACTGACTGGGATGCTTTTTCTTCCTGTTAAGTAATCACTTAACTCTCTTTGCAGGGTCCATTCGAAGAAGGTTTTAGAGTTGCAGCATTATCAACATGGGAAAATTAAACGTGGAGAGATTTTTGAGCTGCGTTTACATAATAAGCAGCCTGCAAATTTGGGGCGCCTGTGTTTTTGGCTGCCTGACTTCAGATACCCACAGCCTGATTTGCATGAGTATTATGCACCCAGAACTCCTACTGAGATCAAAAAAACAGCTCGGTGCCTCTGCAAAAACAGGTTGCTGGCATCCAAAAATGGAGGCACGCAAACTCAGCTCATTTTTCCAAAATCTGGGTCTGCACCCCTCATCCGAGGCGGCCACTGAGTCAAACGCAGAGCCCAGCCTCAGCAATTCTTGGCAGAATCCAACCCAAATTCTACCTCTACAAACATGCAGTGAAAGCCAGCTTACAATTTTGGAGGCTGTCCGTCGTACTCTACTCTCTGCTTGGTTTTAATCACCCCGCTTTGAGGCATTTCGTCTAGAGCCTACATGTACTAAAATTGCTCCGCGCTCTCTATGGGCCACCTAGAAGTGCATACATGCACACAAGCACAAAAGCAGCCGGTTTAGGGCAGACACCGTGAGGTTTTGCTGAAGTTGAACAAGGAACCCCTTTAGTCCGTGGGTTTTCATTGTGCTGCGAGGTAGGTGCTGACAGTGCTCAGCAGCCCCGGGGTTATCACGGTCTCTGTGCTCGGCACCCCTTCATCAGACAGCCACAGCAAACAGAGGCAGATGTACACAATGTGCCATCGGTCTGTGGCCAAAAGAAATAAGATTTGGCAATGCTTCCTGCTTTTCCGGGAGCAAGGTGGACTCCAGAATGTTCTGTGCCAACCGTCTGCAATGTCTGCCTGTGGGGTTCTGCTTTTTGCAGGGTTCTTGCCAAGCGGATGGAGAAGTCTATATTTGGCCTGGAGAAGGAGTGTATGTTGCTGGAGTTTGGAAAGGGCCATGTCATGCCCAGGTAGTTAGCCTAACAGCGACTGGGCTCCATCCTGCTGTGGCAGGACTGCTGGGTGGTTGCTTTCATGCGCTTTCATGTTCATCGCCCTAGCATCCAAGCCCTTTGCATCTCGGTTTAGCAAAGGTTTAACCACAAGAGCTCTCCTTCTCGCGAGGAGGGGGAAGGGCGAGAGGCTGAGTGCTTTACAGAGGGTGGGGTACAGAAACGAGCCGAGCAGATTTCATCTAGCCATGTGTTCAGCTCTGATCTTCATCAAACACAGCTCGATAGGCAAGCAAATCTGCTGCAGCCCATGGACAGGCAATGGCAGGAACGCCACACCAGGACGGCGGTGCCCGAGGGAGCTGTGCCAGGCTGAGCTTCAGCTGTAGGTGCTGACGATGGTATACAGGGACCACTTCTGAGGATGTTCAGCAGCTTTGCACCCTTTGCCTTTGTCGTAGGCAGCATTAAAAGCCATACTTCTCTGTGGGAGAGAGATGACAGACAGAAAGCCAGGAGAGGGTGTTAGGAAAAGAAATCTAATCATTTATAAAAAGCAGCTTAACCCAGGTGGCCATAGGTACTCTGAGAATCTGTTCTGGGCAAGAATTGTATTTCCTGCAAGTTCTTTCACTTATGTCAGTCTGTGTTTCAGATCAGCTTTGACACAACCTCAGTGACAAAGGCTTTGAAGTCTGAACTAAATGTGCTACAGAGATCATTATTCATAACCACTCAGACGGAGAGGGAATATTTTCCTTTTGAAAGGTCTTGCCAAACCTGTCCTGTGCTTTGTTTGCTTTCAGAGGCACCGTGGTCATTCTTTGGGAGGAAAGAGGATAGAGGAAAGAAAGGGCGATAGTCTGGCAGGGAACAGCTTTCAGAAACCACTCATCAAAAATTCCCTAATTAGGAAAACATGGGGACAATCCCAGCTGGAAACCACTGCTTCGCATAGACTCCATCTGAAAGAGCTTTGCTCAGAACCTTCCCCAGGCAGCAATCTTGGGCCCAAACTCTGTGACACCTTGATACGCATTCACTTTACCCAGAGTTCAGCTGCTGTAATTTGTAGGTCAGTGGTCCTATTGGTGAGGTGCAACCCAAACTGTGAGTGTTTACATACACTTGGAAAGTGCAAATCCAAGTCAGTCCCCAGGGAAAGCAGTAATCATCTAGGATTTTACAGTACAGGGATTGGCAGGGTTGGGGCTGCTTACATACATCTCCAGGATGGCTTTGAAGATATATAGTTTTTACACAGGAGTTATGAGAATAAGTTTTGGCTAAAGTTCTCTGTAAGAGTCACTTCAAATGCCCCAAGGCCCAACCTGCTCCCACTAAAGCCTCTGGAAAGACTCCAAGGCAGCAAGCCAAGACCCTTGCTCTCTGTGCCTACCCTTCTTCTAGTGCCTTTCCTCTTCCTTTTAGTGCCTTTCCTCTCTTCATTTCTTCTCCACTTATTGCTGCTTTTTTCCCCCTTCTCCCCCGAACATTTCTGTTGCTGGGTTCAACTAAACCTTCCTTTGGCACAGTGCCATTCCTTAAAATGCTGTCAGCATTTGTTTCTGCACCCACCCTCTTCTCTTCTCTGGACTAGTCTCTCTTTAGGGTCTTCTGTTCAAGCTTCTTAATATTGCTGCCAGCTCTGCTCTCCCAGACTCCCAATTGGTATCATTTCAAATGCATCCTTCCTTCATGGTGGCTTCTGCCTGCCTGCCCACTTACAAATACTTCTCTGATAAACGTCATATTGCCTCCTGCTGCTCTCTTCTCCTCTTTTCCTTCAGCATCTCTTCTGTATTTATCTTTCTTCCACTTCCACCGCTGAAGTTCATTTCTGCCTCAGGATCTCTGCATCCTTCCCAATACCTCATCTCATCTCATCTCCTGTTTTTCTTTCCTTCCACTTCACCTCAGTCTCCTCAGCATCATCTCGCATCAGTTTCTCTCCTTCATATCAGTGCCTGCTTTTCTTTCTCTGTTACACACATTACTTTCCTGCATTTTCTCTTTCGGAGAAAAAGCTGGACATAGAGAAAAAGGGGAAGGAGCCTCAGGTGGATATTTTTAGCACCTAAGTTAGATAGATAAGCTCCCCACGCAGTCAGTGGACAAGTGTGAGGACAACCTAGGGGGTTTATTAGATGTTGTCTTCCTTTATTGACTCTGTAGGGAGCCTAACTTGCTCCACCTAATTTAGTAGCCTGAAATTAGTGAAGCCACATGAATATCCTCTCCACAATCTCACTTTTGTTTAGGCCCATGTGAAGGAGAGAAAGATATCAGTAACACAAGGAACATATCAGTAACACAAGGAAGCTATTTGTCAGTGACCAGGCAGCCTCAGCTCCTGGTGTACCTGGCAGGCATCAGCGGAGCGTGGGGAGTGGTGGCTTTTCAGAGATCCAAAGGAGAGGAAAATGGTTTTACAGATATCTGAGGGGATTCTCTTCCAGCCAGAAGGGTGCTTTAGGCTGTGAGAGACAAGCCACCTTTGAAAGAAGGCTACGAGGGATAGATCTGTGAGACAACAAGGGCAAGGTCAGCTGATGTGAAAAGCAAAATTGGGGAGGGGTTGTCCAACAGAAGGAAGGACAGAGATGAGCAATGTAGTGATCAAAGCAGTGAGCCAAAAAAAAAGGAGGTTTTAGCACCATGTGGTTTAAGAGGCTTTAGAGGATCAGTATTGCAGGCACCCTGGCTGCTGTAAGAGCAGGGAAGGAAGGATGGCGATACCAAGGCCCCAGGTCTAGGTTTTCATTGTGTTGGCTGACAGACAAGGAGATGCCGGATTTGAGAGACGATGCAGGCAGAAGTCTTGGGAATGGAAAACAGCCTGGATGCTGGAGCCCAGCGAGACAGCTGAATCAAAGATGAACAGCTTGCTATTTTAATTCCCCACTCTGGGGACCTGCCCAGACCATCTGTGCACCTGAGTATACCTCTAATATTTCCTCTGCTTTATTTCCTATGTCCCCACCATGTCCTAGGCTACAGCTGCTCTTGTAACATTCTGTGTGTTGTCACCGAGGACAGAGCTGCACAAAGTAAGATGCTACATTTGCTTCAGGGTCCTAAAATATTGCTCCAAACAGGATACTGGTTGGGAGCCTATTCTCTAGCTTCCCATATTTTTCGCATTGTTTGCCCTGACAAGCCCACTGAAAACCCTCAAGCACTTCGGTGAGTGAAAAGGAATATTAATCTGGGACAACACAAATGCTGGAGGACAGAGGGGTAGGAAGCTCAAAGGCTGAGCACCCTTTCACAGTTGATGTCTTTATTCTTATTGCAATTTCTTTAGGTAACTTCCAGGGCTGTTGGATAATGGTCTCTCGCCAAAGCTAAGTAACGTTTTGAGCTGACCAAACCCACCCTTATCCTTTATTGAGAACCACTTGCAGTTATTTTTATTTCATCCACGTAGAAGTGGAAGCATTAGATTTCCCTTTTTCTTTTAATGAAAGAGAAGCCCTAAAGTCCAGCTTTTCCCCAGGATCTGACAATACACAGAGTGAGAAGCGTGGTGGGAGGGCTCTCAATACTCCGCTAGTGCATAAACTGAAATTTTGAGTTTTCCAAAGCAATTAAAAGAAAAGAGGTGCAAGAAGACAAATATAATAGAAACTATGGGCATTCCAAAAGACAATCAGTCTTTGCTCTAAGAAAAAAAAACCCACAAGACTCTTAAGGGTTTCTCAGGAGAAATGTTTTTCCTCCTGCCCTGCTATTTTCCCTCCCCCTTAGCAATGGCATATAAGCACCTTGCTTTGTCGAAAAGTACGAAGCATTTGGAAGAGGACAATGCATCCAAAGTCACTCCAGAATAAAACAAGGAAAACCTTTCAGCACAAGGACTTGTGGAGGTGGGAGCAGAACAAAAGCGTGAACGCCCTGTGAGAGCTTGGAGGAGAAGCTGCTTTGAATGCCCCCAGAGAACGAGCCCTCACCCTTTATGAGGCTTTCTCGATGAAGCCGCAAAGCTGCTCTCTGACTTCTAGCCCTGTGTATTTCCACTCCAGCCTTGCTGTTTATAACTGGTACACAAAGCCCTTATCTTCCAAGCACAGCTTTAGATTACTGAGAGGGCATGCTGTCAAGAGAGGCTGTCAAGGCTAATGAGCACGAGGTTAAACCAGAGCTGCAGCAACGGGACACAGCTTGAGGAGCTGCTCAGCAGCAAGATTGGGTTTTCAGCATGTCCAGATGCATGTTTATATCTGGTTTTTCCCCTCTCTCCCCAGTTTAGCTGCTGTTGCTCTGAAGCTACAGCGTGACCACCTGATCTCCTAATATCTAGGCAACAATAAAAGCCTTTGGAGCCAGAAGGAACACAGTGCTTGTCCTATCCACGTGACTGCCCAGCAGGACAGGGAAGTGCTTGCACCGGTGGGAGGTGTGTGCTTTTCAAAACATTGTGGCTGCAAACTTTTTGTGTGTGTGTGTGTGGGTCTATCTTGGTGTTTGTCTTTTGGTAGGATACCATGACTTTTAAGCATTCCAGTTAAACAATCAGGGCAATTCACATCCTTGCAGCCAATTGTGACGGCGAATGCCAGCAGCTCACATAACCCGTGTGGGAACTTAGGAAAGCCACGTGCCTCCACGGAGAATACTGAGCTTCTTCCCAATGCAGTAAAGAAGGAGCACCCCACTGAGACAACACCTACAAATGCAACAACCTTCTGCCCTGTGTTTTGGCATTATCCAGCCAGAGAGCTAGAATTTTCATCAAAACTATTGCTTATTCTGAGAAAAATGCCTCCCATTGCTCTGTGCTCTAAGATTACTGCTTCACAGCACAGATTAGGAAAGGTAAAGTTGGTAGAGTGGAAAAAAAGGGCAACCTGAGAATAAATTAGTTTATCGTCACTATAAATGGAAGGCAGCTTAAGACAGTTGAATGTGGAAATCACTAACATCCTGGTACATATTTTTCCATTCCTATCATACGTTCAGATAAATTGAAAGTGGTGTTTTATATCATACTTCCCCAGCCTACCCAATGCAGTCATTTCCTCTAATAAACTTCCTAGTGCTTTGTGTGGTCAAATGTTAGATGTTCCCAAGGGACGAAGTTACCACCACTTCCTCGCAGGGCATTGCACATCTCTCCATCAAGGAGATTCTTGATATTCAGTTAAATGCTTCTTTTCTCGGTGCACTCCCATTATTCCTGATCATCCCCCTGCATACATCCATAAGTAAATCTGATTAGTATTTCCTTCTTTCTAACACCAACAACAGCTACCACATTCTCTCTTTTTCATCTTTAGATTGCTTTATGGAGAAAAATTACAGGATCGCATATTCACAAGCAACCTCCCTCTGCTTTTTTGGGGTTGCTCTTCTCGAATCCCCTCCAGCACGCCTCTGTCTGCCTAAAAGTGCAATGCCCGGGACTCAGGGCAATATTCCACATGCTCTGCCTTCCCACATGTAAGAGTTTGTCTTCCCACACATTGCCCACTTCTGCAGCTTGAGAAACATTACTGCCAAACAGCTAGCCGCTATCATTCCTAGATCTCCTCAGCACGATTTATTCCTGTTGTATATTTGAGTTTCAAGTTGTTTTTCTCCAGTTTGCATTTTTCCAAGTTGTAACTTGCATTGTTGTTTTCTAACCATTCTTTAATCTCTCTTGAATTGCTTTATATCACTTTCTTGTCTACAAGGGTGTTCACAGTCTTTCCCAGTGCAGCACTTCTCTTCTTGTAAAAAAAGTTGAAAGCACATATACACAAATGATCAGACCACCTAGATACCTGCAATGGATGACTACATTTGTGCAACACACAAGGTCTAGCTTTATTCCTCCTCTGCTGCTCTTCCCGTTTTCAGAAACTCAAACCACCACTGCAGGGTTCACAAACGGCTTAGAAGAGTGCATCCCAACCATGAGTCACAGCAGTCATCACCCGTGGATTTTACTGAAGTGCTAGTTACTTGTTTCACGTGGCGAAGCCACTGCCATCCCCACTAAGGCTGCTGTTACAACAGCGTAAGGACACTCCTGTTGATAGAGTTCATTTCCGTAAATTTACAATACAAAGTTTAGGAATAAAAATGGAGTGTTCCCCTCAGAACACATCAAGTCAGCCTGAACTTGTCACTGAACTCTGTTGTATGTGATTTCACACATACTCCAGGCCAGCCTGCTGCCAGACCACCATGTTACCACAGTCCTGTCCTGGTGGGGCAGGCCGTCCTTGACCTCACAGCTGAGATGACCATCTGGGGCTAGTTTGAATGGGGATGGTGTGAATTTCACACCTGATGACAGGAGTTGAGACTCCCCAAAAGAGAAATGACCCGTGCAGCCCAACACACTAACTTCGATGGCCTCTGTGCAGGCGTGTGCAGAGCTTGCTGCAGCTCCAGTCTTGCAAAAGCACTCAAGGTGAAATCAGACCAGCTTACCTTCTGCCGCCTTCCCAGAAAAGTGTTTTCAGCTGTTACAACATACAGGCAACCTCGGTCATGTCATATTCCTTTTGGGAGTAGTATTTTGGGGAGCTTCAGAGTGGTCCAGGAGAAGCATCTCCATTTAATGCTCACAGCAATGCACTTCCAGTGGAAAATATCTGGATACTTACTCATTTAATAGATCTGCACTTGTGTCATAGATTACAATAAGAAACCCCAGGTAGGAGAACAAAGTAGGAGTTTGCTGAGTACATAGTTTCAGAGGTAGCTAATAGCAGGTATGGAGGGATTCTTGCTGCTTTGCCTTGTGGTGATCTGTTTGATGAGCGCCATTACTCGTAGCTTGCCACCCGCCTTGGCTTTATCACCTGCCAAGGTCCTGTGAACATCACCTTGATAATTATTCTTCAGAAGGGAATGCCAAGTAGTGGCTTTATTGATTTTTTTTCTTTTTCTTTCTTTTTTTTTTTATTGTGGGAAGAGACGTCCACATGTAAGAGAAAGCATCTGAGTACAACACATGTAGTCCCTTCTGTTTGTCGTTAGCAGTGTGAGTCTTGGAGCCTGGAGGAGGCTGGGTTTGTGTGAGGCTCTCGCAATGCGCTTCCTCATGGCCAGCGAACAGCTTTTACCAGGGAGATGGCCACTGCCAGCAGCTAGCTCAGAAATGACACGACTTTTCATCGAATTTCACAGGAACACTGAGACAAAAAGACCCTAAGGAGGTGAGATTTACAGGAAAGCAAAATAGAAGCTGGCTTTCTCCTTCCCTTCTTCCCTTTCCCCAGGGGCCACCAGGGCTCTCAGGCCTCTGCCTCTCCGCTGTTTCTGCCCTCACACCCTTTTCTTCTGAGTGATCTCTGCCACACCCACCCTGGCTCAGGCATTGACAGAGCAGCTTCGGCACTTTTCACTCCAGGAGACAAGTGTGTCACCCCACAGGGCCTGGGAAAGCAATCCCTGCTGACTGTGAAGCGGTCACGCACTTCTGAGGGACTGGTTTTGTGCTGGAGGTGGTGGTGATGTTTGCTTATTTAATGCTTTCCTATCTTTTCCTCCTCTTCTTCCGTTTCCTATTTATCTTTCCTTCCAGAATGCTTAAAACTGTGCAGCTCCCCACCAGTGGAGGTCACCAGCTCTGGAGTAGGGCACAACAGCCACAGAGCATCATTAACAAACAATTTGGAGCGAGGGTTGAGGAGAAATATGTTGTCCAGCAGGAAGAAGCCTGTACAGAAGCAAAACAAATACAGACACCCATCCTGGGACTTAGGCAGGACTATACCTTTGGACTTGCCCCCCATGCTTTTTTCCCCCCTTTCCCCCCCCCCCCAATAAAAAGCAACAACAGCTTACACCTGGGCAAGGAAACTTTTCGGCAGCTCAGCATCTCCCCAGCGTGGTTCCACAGTGGCGCTGGCAGAGTGCACGGTACCACCTACTACTTCATGGGATCACTGCCTGATCACTGCCACGGCTCTGGCAGCTGGTCCTCGGAGGCCTCCTGTCCACACTCTGATCCAGCCCAACACGGCTTAACTTCTGACAGGAGCACCGTGCAGGGACACATGCGCCCACAGGCAAATAATCACACCAGAGGCTGCAACATGACAGTGCTGAGAATTAACCTAACCACCAAGCCTACTTTGGGTGCAGCTCTCTTGTCATCCTGCGGCTCCCAGAATTAATGAACTGAGCAGAGCGGCACCGTGGGCACGTAAGCGGGATCATTCACACCCACCTCACATCCGAGTTGAGACGGATCAAAGCGACACGCTGTGCCAAGGTGCTGGTGCCCATCTGCCAGCCGACCTGCAACAGGCAGCCCAGAGACCCCCAGCAATAAGAACAACACAACGGGGCTGAGCCCGAACCAGGAGACTGAGGCTACAGCAAAATGGAAGACAGGGCATTAATGATGCGGCGCTGCTCTTTCCTAGCAGCCTTTGCTGTTGATTTATAGAGCCAGCACGATTCATTTATCCAGGATACCTTCATTTTATTGTTATTAATTGTTACGAGGTTTTTTGGCAGGGACGGGGGAAGCTTGTCTGATTAAAAATAGCTTTGGGGACGGCAGCTGGCAGAGTCACAAGGAGAGGAAGATCCAGCTCCAGATCTTTTTTTCAAAGAACGTGTTCTTAGCAAGTAATTGGGTGCAATCAAGTGCAGAGATAAATAGTAGCACTTCCCAAGGTGCAACTCCAGGCTCTGATCCTGCCAGTCACTGTTTGCTGGCAAACATTCAGAAAGGCCAAAGACCTGCTCAAGTCTCTGCAGACATTCTGGCAGGACCAGAGCTCAACTGCTTTGCAAGGCTGAAGAAGAGACTTTTTTACACAGACCAGGACTCCTTAGCAGGATGGGCTTTCATACATACAAAATGCATCACAACGGTATCAAAACCTGCCAAGGGCTGTGAATCTGGTTCCATGCACGCACGTGCATCTTTGCCCTTCATGACTGATGCAGATGTGTTTCTTCGGGGCCCTCGTCTGCACACTCCAAGCAGTTTCCACAGTGGTACCACTTTGCATTCTGCAGTTGAGCAAGTTTCCGAAACTGAAAAGGAAAATTAGAAGCAGACTGAAGAACTGACACTGAACAGCAAGTATACTGACAGCTGGAACTATGCTCTTCTCTTTTACCCATTTTTGATGTCCACTGACCATTTCGTTGCAAATCTTTACTCGCCATTCCCAGTTCACGCCACTACACGTTGGACCTCCACCTGAACACAAATCTGAGCTTGTCTTTAGGTCACAGATATTTTGAGTTCCTCTGCCTGATCTCCCAGGGTGATGTTGCAAGGACGGCTCTCAAGCAGCTTGGGCGAGATGGTGCTTAAGCTACAGGAGGGCTCTGCTAGTAGGTTTTGGCTAGTGGGATCCAAGATCCTTGCTGCGGGACTGAGCAAGCCAGCTTTCCAGCATCCAAGTGCTCACTCCATCATCCATTCAGTTCCAGCTAAGCCAAAGAGCAACAGGGGCTTCTGGAGAGCTGCCTTTGTCAGTAGCCTTTGAACTTCTCATGGAGGTCTCTGCTGCTGCCACCAGCCACCAGCTTTCTAAGTATCTGCTTCTTGTGGCTCTTGGCTGCGTGAAAATTGTGTTACGCAGCCCCACAGATCAGGAGGACTGGCCTACCTTTAATATGTTGCTTTCTAATGCATTTCTGTGCTCACTTCCAGGAAAGTTTTGGCAATCTGTGAAGCTCTTTCTTTGGAAAACATCTCACACTGTGTCATTAGGTGTGTATGTCCTCCGAAACAGCTAAAAAAGCAAAGCATTTGCCCACATATCCAAGAGGAAAGTGCCTCAGTGCTTTTTGTTCATTTTTATTTTCTTTTTTTTTTTTTGGTCTTCACTCCGGTATGCATGGTGAAAACATCTGAAACTGTTAGAATTTATATAGGCAGATTTGGCAGCCTTTTGAGATTTAGTTGGACCGTGACATACAATTTAATTTTGGAGCTTTCTTGCTTGCTTCCTGAGTATGCACTCTGTAATCAGACGAAGTTTTTAGCAACTCAGGCAGTAAGCATGGCCGCTGCGGTTCACCCATGCTGACAATAGACAGGTGCTCATTGCTGTAAACGAATGTAGCTACACTGAAATCAATAAACCACAACAACTTATACTTGCTGAAGTTCCGGCACCGTATTTTGATGAATATTCTTTTTTTTTTTTTTGTAAACTGTTTTCTTTTCTTCCCTTACGGCTTTAGCACATTTGCTCAGGATTGCCTCGACCCAAAACAGAGCATCGTGCCAGGGACAGGCTGAGCCCTGAGTCAGAGCAGAGAGTGCCATCTACTGAAACCTGAATTTTCCATGACCGGTTCCTCCCCCATCCGACCCACATACCCTCCCCTTCTCCAGCTTCCTCCAAGGGCCTGGGATACACTTCCAAAAGACACAAAAGAGCAGGAAAGAGGATTTAAGTTGTTTATAAGGCCATCACTCCTATTTTAACAGGCGAAACCTCGGGAAGGGGGAAAGAAGGGGATTTGTTTTCCAGGTTTTTAGTGTGCATTAAGCAGAAAGGTACGCAAAGAGAGAAAAAAGTCCCGTCTGGAAAAACATTTCCTTTTAAATGGCATGATATGCCTTTAAGGGGAAGGTAGCAGGCAACGATCCATCTTCACCACATACAGACTTGCCTTGTTCTTCCATTTCTGGCTGAGTGATAAAACATTAAATGTCATTTCCTGTATCAGTGGTTAACCACTAGATGCTGGATCAGAGATTTACCAGAAGTGCAATATTCAAAAGTGGACCTGCTGCTTTCAATAACCCTTTCTTGCACCCTGTGGGAACCATTTAACCTTTGAGAGAGAGAGAGAGAGAGAGGGAGAGGGAGAGAGAGAGAGAAAACAACAAAACAAACAAAAATACCCTGGATTTGAGTAGGGAGATAAGTCTTGAGCTTTGTGCCAATGGGTCACATTTTGTACAGGCAGACATCAGGATAAATCCTTCCCTGGCCTCAGCCTGGCACAGCATGGAGCCTTGTGAGAGACTGAAGCAACTACATGGGTTGTTTGTGAGCCCGCGGTTCTATCCTCAGCAACTGGAGATCAGGCACTGGGAGGAGTGCGGCTGTTTGTTTTGCACTGATTTTCTTCTGCTAAAAGCCAGCATATTTAGCAAACGAACTGACACTGGAGTCCAAATCATGTCCTCCCTACCAGACCATACTTTTCATTTATTTTACACTGTGGAGGCAAGCAGTTTATCTGCCCAGGCTGTGTTCATTTTGTTACCGTCATCACAGCCAGTTAGACGGTTGGGGGATTAAAAATCATTTTGGGAAGAACAGCTGGGAACGTTAGGAGCAGATAAGGAAATTTCAGTTGAGGCTACATTTCCAAAGACTGAATTCTGAACATGTGGTTGTGCAATTGCCTGTGTAAATAGAGAGTTATTTTCCTAATTACATAATATTTGTAAAGCGCTCAGAACACAAAATGGCTAAGTACACATCGTGAAATACCAGTTAGAGAAAGTTGTGGCCAAATAGTCATGATGAGCGTCTAGAAATGGTAGAAGTGGGTCCTTTGGGCATACACCTGATGTCTAAGCTGCCAATGGGTGGCTCTCGGTTGCAGCAACACCCCTCGCTTTACCCTGCAGATCCCTGCATCTTTGCAGCATCCCTGCTCTCAAAAGAGCTCAAACAACTCCGTGCAGTTGGAGAACACCCTTTTTTAGGGTGGGGAATGGCTCTGCCTCTGCCGTGTTGCACGTGCCTTGTGCGACAGAGCCCTTGTCCCTGAAGGCAGTCTGCAGGCAGTCCTGCACATCAAATAATACACAGTAATAACCTCCCGAGTCGAGGTACCTCACTCCTTTCTTCCTCGGCCAACAGGAAACCCCCACATCTCTTCTGTCATTACTCTTTACTTATTTGCGCTGCAGCAGCGCCCAGCTGAGTCAGTCGTGAACGTGAACGCAGCCAGGCTCGCTGCTGTGCAAAACATTCTGCGGCCACACAGTCCCTCCTTCACCGAGCTGATGCTCTCAGACATGAAAGGGAAATACTTCCAGCGTCCCTGGCCAGGCACATCTTGACCACCGGTCGCCGCACCCTACACAGAGTTTAGTTCCCGAGGGAGAGGGACAAGGAGGCGATAGGAATCATACACTTCAGCTCCTGGGCTTTCCAGGCAAACACAAGCAGAGAGCAGCATTTGCACAGTGCAGCTCGCGTTGCTCTTGAGCAGTATCCACTGGCTGCTGAGCAGCGCTGAGTCCAAAAGAGAGTCTTTCTGTGCCCCTCAGGAAAAAAACGAGATGGTGGAAGATCCAAGAAGATTCCCCAAAAGGCGATGTGTTTTTTTTATTCTTTGCTCCAAAAGTCACAGGAAATCTCCAGATTACTCATCCTTTCCCAGGAACCCTGGCTGGAAAAAAATCAAGGGGCCTCACTATTTTCCTACAAACACACATACACACACGGACACACAAAGGAGCCCTGCAAAGACCTTAACACCAGCTGTGCTTGCCCTTGCCAGAACTTCCTGAATCCACCCCCGTTTACCCTAGCTTGCCAAGCAATGCAAATATTTGAGAGGCCACCTCGTTTCCGCAGCATCTGATGTAAAAATCCGCATCAAATCCAAGCGGTAAAGGCTGTGACTCACAGCTACTCAGCAGCCAGAAGTCCTGTCAGGCAGGCCAAGCTTTTATATAGCAGGAGGTCACTGGAACACACTCTGGCTCACCTCTCTCATCGATCAAAAGAGTGCAACCACTTAGAAACATCTCCTGCTTGCCTTCCCTTCTTAAAGTCAAATGCTAAGAAGCTGCTTCCTAGTAGGCAGAGAACAGGATGACATAGATACAGTGTCTTGGGGAAAGAAAATGAAGTTTTGCCTCAGCAACTGCTGAAACTTACAGCACAAATGAGCTCTGCCATGTAACCTAGAGACTGCAGCCAAGAGAAACTTGAGTCAGGAGACCTGATTTCAGTTCCTGCCTCCGCTACTGCCCTGCTGTTTGATCTCGGATTAGTCACTTAACCGCCCCTGGAAATAAAGTCCTTCTCTGATGACTACTGTTTGGGAACACCCTGGACATCGGCAAGAACGTGGAAGAGCCAGGTGACATGTGCAGCAGAGTCTCAGACCAGAGAGAAACAGTGTGTTGCTGCAAGGTCTGTGTGGAAAACAGGCAGTAAGAAAGGAGTGAGGCAGAAACCAGTGCTTTGATAGCTATCCAGGTGTTGAAAAAAAAACCAAAACAAAATGAGGACACCTCTCCCCTCACACACACACACCTTGCGAATGTAGAGCTCCTGGGCTTCCAATAAGCTGCACAAGCAAGACATGTCTCATGCCTCATCACAGAGTCCCCCAGGAGATGACTTCTCTTTCATACTTTGAGGGTCAAATCTTTGACCACATCAGCAATCCCACGTATTCAGGAACCATGAATCAGGGCTTCAGAAGTTGCAAATCTGACTTCAACTTCCTGAAGTTTCCAAAGTGTGCCCTTGCCTACTTCTTCTTTTCTGTATGACCACACAGATTATTTTCCATATTTAATTGACTCCATAAGTTGGAACTAATGGGCTGTTTGCCAGGGCATGTGATACTCACGACAGTATGCCCCTCCACTTCCTTTGGTCTTCATATTTGACAAGCTTTTTCTGCTGCTCAGTTGTTCTTTAATGGACCACACCTCCTGCACAGAGGAATTAATTCCCGACTAACTGAAGACATAATCAGTTGAGATTTTTTTTCTTCTTCTTTTAGGTCTTGTTTATACCTCAGGAGTGTACTGGTTTTAAGCCAGTTTATGGCAAGCTCAGGACACACAAATTCAACACTTCAATTTTTAAGAATACCTTTAAAATGCATTTGGCTTGGCCTGGACACCTACATTTTCATGCATAAACTTTCAAGGTGGTTTCTCCGCCATTCAAAAGTGCACCTTGCTTACTTGCACGCAGCACCCAGCTCTAGGCTTAAGCTTCCAGCTCAACTTCCCTCTCCACACATCCAAATGAACTACACAGATGTGTCTCACTGGGGTAATGTGTCGCACCTGGTTCAAAGCAGCCTTGTAGCAGCTTAGCTGAATCCTGATCCAGCTGCTCTTCTCCATGCCTTCACATCTGTCTTTCCAAAGCTCCCCTCACATCTGCAGGAAGAGTTGCGTTGCCATTCGAAGGCATATGGAGGCTGAGGCCAAGGAAGCTAAGAGAAACACAAGGTGAGGCTGCCACACCCCTGTGGCTATCACAAGTAAATATCCCTTCCAGTTGGCTTTGAGTGCTGAAAAAAGAAAAGTGAACCCTTCTTGTCCAGAGCCTGCTACGACAAGTAGAGTCATAACTATCCGCTGAGGAAGAGCAGGGAGAAACCTGACAACATCATGATTATTCATGAAGATTTACTTTTGCGTTGATGTTCTCCTTCAGGGCCCCAAGCTGAGCTATGGTCCTTTTCCATCCAGCAAAAAGGAGCAGCGGTAAGCAGCCTAGTGCACATCTCCTCCCGTATAGTTTCATACGCTGCTACAGCACATCAGCTTTAGGTCTATACTGTTTGGATGGTCAAGGCTGCAACATGTGACAAACTCCTCAAGGGCAAAACATGGACTTAAAGACCCATCTCTATGGGTTTGCAGAAGGCGTAGCCGTGGTCATCCCTGGAATGGGAATTAGCTTCTTGATCGAGGGTTTCTGATGTAAATAGCTTTTAGCATTACAAGATGACAGGTTTGGCTGTCCTGAAGTTATTAAACTACGGGACTAAAATGATTGGTATTTTCCTGAACGAGGTACAGCTGATAGGCTAGACAAGCACATTAAGGAATTTTTAACCTTGCCAAAGGAAAGTAAAGAGAGTGTCATGGGGAAAAACACAGAGCTAGGTATTTCTTAAGAAAAATGTCTTGCAGAAGACACTCAAAATTAAGAGCTTATTAGGAGCTTGAGAGACTCCGAGCATTTTCCTTTCTCATGATACTCTCTATAAAGGGCAACATCAGTGGCCATTTTTCTTTTAAATCTAGATTTTTCTTCATTGCTGCAGACTATGCTTTGCAGCAAGTCCATTTTTACCACTCTGCTTGTATCTATTCAACCAGCAGTTTGTAGAGCACTGTAGGCTGTGACTTAAGCTGACAAAAATGTGCCGAAATATAAACCAACATATTTAGTAGGGATGTAACACAAAAGAGTTACAGAGGTTAGGATAGTTTTGCAAATATGGACACACAGAGAAGCAGCTCCTTCCGTGGTACTGCAAACCTTTAGGGCTTACACATTATGAATTGGCTCCAGAGGCTGAGACAAAAATAATTCCCATAATATTTCTTTTTTTATTTGCCTACTACAGTTTACATTTTCAAGATTTTCCCTTTAAGCACAAGGATTATGAGTTTACATTAAACATATAGTGGAAGTTTAATCAGGTGATGTCAGGAACCAAGGTTTAATGGGAAAAAAAACACCCTACATTTTTTTCCCGTTATGTAGCTCATACAAGATAACCACCCATACTTTAAAAGTGGTGTTGCTTGCAAGTAAATCCTGGGATAACCTAGAGACAGAAACCAGCAGTGCACCACAGGAGATTGACAGGTTGTTGGACAGAGACAAAAAGGAGTTAAATTGGGCAGAACTGGCAGGATTTGGGAAAAGGAGGCATACTGGGCAAAGCTGGCAGGGTTTCAGTGGCAGGGGCTGTGGGGGTGACCTGTGTGGAAGGAGGCCACCAACTGCCCTGCACCAGTCATAGCTCCCTCCTGAGATTTTGAAACAGATGGGACCAGAGCCCACAGGGAGCCAAAACTCCAGTTGAAGGAGAGTATGGCAAAATTCCAACCAAAGGGTCACATGGTGCCTCTGTTCAAACATATTTAAGCATGAAGGGCAGCCCTGAGGAGAGGGGTTAAGTGAGGAGGTGTGTTTGGAGCCAGGTGAAGAGCTGCAAGAAAAAAAACATGGAGAAGGCACGTAAAGAGATATATGAAGAGGAATATTAGAAGGAAGAATATATTGGGGGCAGAGCTGGAGACACATTCTTCAAGAAGGCAACCCACGTTGGGCCAAGGACACTCCGGAGGGACTGAAGCATGTGAAGGTCCCAACACCAGGGCAGCAACACTGGGAAGCCTGAAGAAAGATTCACTGGGAAGCCTGGAGGAAGACTCACTAAGAAGCAAAGAGTAGCAGATAAAAAAACATTAAGCACATGAGTGAAACATCCTGCAACATGTGTCACCTTACCGAAAGGATTGGGAAGGACCGTGTGTAACCTGTGATAAAAATAGGGGGAGCTGAGCCAGCCCCCTGTGGGGCAGGGAGGAAAAGTGCTTGACAGAAGATGAGCCTCCGGAAGGGGCAGGAAAGGCAAATGCTGCCACTCTGCTAGTGAGTAACAACTGGGTGGGACTTCTTTTCTCTGTTCCTTAAAAAAACCAGAGCACGTGTTTTACCCACTCCATGGCTTATTACAAGAGCTACAAAACAGTTCCATCCTGCTTCCTGCCTCAAGCTGATGCAAAATGCAATCATGTAGTACTCCCTTCTAGGTCTAGCCTGCTAAATTTGGTGAGGCCAAGCAGCTATTCCCTTATAAGGTTCATTTTGCAACTACCCACTTCTTGCGATGCCCCCCTGCCTTCCAGCTGTTCTATTTTCCCAAAACTTTCTCTACTTCTTTCCAGCAAATAGGATAAAATCTCAAAAAAGCAGCTTTGTTTCTTTAAATTTGTCACTCATTCCCTTGTAGACCTGAAATTATAAACAGCTGCCTAGAGAAACACAATTGCTTCTAGAGTAACAAACGTTAAGGACACCCAGGGAGGGCTATGACTTCAGCCTGCGTACCGGGAGAGAGACAGGGGTGCCGGAAACAAAGATCCTGTTTCAGTGCAGATTATCCCAGCATGAACAATAGAGGGACATATGGGATGGCCAGCCAATTCCTTATAAAGAAAACGCCTTTCGGTTTTATTCAGGAAGCTCCAGAAAACCAAAGGAAAAGGAAAAAAAAAAGCCAAAACAGCAAAGCAGGTCCCCTGCTGTGCCCCCAGGTACCTGGCCATGCAGCAGAAGGAAAAGCAATGCAGAGCCACCTATGTGGATGCCCATGGAGCCTGCCAAGGAGCAGATGCCTTGAGCAATGAATTAGCTTCTATGGCTTGGCCTCTGGGGCCATAGGGCTGCCATCCAAAACTGCCAAGATGAGGTGAGAGGGTCAGTGGCATCAAGCACTAGCCAGAGTAGCTCCTGGCCACTATCAGCTGTTTGGGTTAAGAAATGTTATTGCGTTAACCCATCTGGTGCTCAGGAGTCAAGATTTTCCAGACTTACACAAAAGCAAGTGAAAAGCACAGAGGTTATTTTTGCTAGCAAAAATCAGCTCTAAATAAAAGCCAAAGCTATTTCCCTGCAAACTTTCAGGAACGTCCTGTGGAGAGACGCAACTGCTAAATGAGAAACATGATTGACTGTTAGTGTGAATGCTTTCAAGGTTTAACTTCTGCGTAACTGTTTAAATGAGTGTATTAATTTGGACTTGGATTTTTTCCTACAGTGCACTGATGACTCTGGCCAAGACTCTGGCCAAGCAATACTCATGTGTTTCCCATCTGCCAATATCCGTGTGTCCTCAGCACTCCTATTCCCCAACCAGTGCCCACTCTGGTGCTTCTGCCTGCCCAAGGAGAGCTCTTTCCTATGTCAGGCAGTCACAACTGCTGTATTATAAACTTGAAAACAGTGGATCCCAACTTACAAATGATCATAACAAAATCTCAGCAACAAACACTATTTGGATTAAAAAGCAAAGCCTGTTGTCTGCTTTCACTCCTTAAAAACTCTTTACATTCCCACTCACGAGACAAAGTATTTAATCTTCTGCAGAACGTATTCCCTACATGTGAACTGGTGGCTGGCAGATAGACAAACTCTTTTTCTGAAACAAATGGGCACATTTGTTTTTTGTGCAGGAAGGACAGACAGGCAGATGGACACATACATCCCCCACCCCCTTTTCCACTCATTCATTTAATACATTTCAGAGAATTTTGGAAAGGATATGTTTAGAATGGAAACCAAATTCTGAACTGTGATGTTGCGGGACTTTGGATGCAGGTTTCGTCAAAGAATCTGCCACAACGCAACTGCCTTAGGACAAAGATGACTCCAGGCTTGGATGAAGCTTAGCACTATCTAGAAGTGCTGTTTTCCTCATGTTCAGATGGGCCATACAGTGCGTTGTGAAGAGAAGAAACATCTGTTTTCATCCTATAACCTAGTAACAAAGAAAGAACAAAAGCAACATCTTCACAAGAATCATCAGGGCACCTTTCCCCTCTCTCTCTCTTTAACATCCATCTGTATATTGCCACAGGAAGGCGAGAGGGGAAAGGGAAGTGGAAAAGACTTCTCCATTTAATGGTGCAGCACTAGAAAAACAATCCAGGAATAGAATGGTCATATTTTAAAAACTGACATGTTTGGGGGGTTTGGTTTGGGTTGTTTTTTCTTTCTTCCTTTCTTTCTTTCTGCAAGTAAAAAAAGAAAAAGAGTTGCGAGTATGTATTTCAAAGAAAGTAACACTTTGTGAACGAGTGTTGCTGCCACTACTGCCTGCTCCTCCACTTCTTGCTCCCTGGGTAAGTCCAGAAATGCCTAGATATGGAAGATTATGTCTCTCAACAACATTCATGTCAAGAGCCCTCTGGGTATCTTTTGATTTACAAGCTTCCAATAGCAGTTTTAGCTGATGTGGACACTGTGTTCCCTCCTTGCCCGTGCTGTTTGTTCCTGTGCCCAGACCAAGTCCTCTGTTTTGCTTATTCAAGTGATTGGAGCATGGAATTGATCCCACTGAAAACTAACATTCCCTTCCACCTTTTTTTTTTGGCTCTCAGCTGGGTCTGATCACTGATGTGCTTCACTGTGCAATCACACCAAGGGCAGTGGCAGCAAGTGGTGGGGGTAGGAGGCAAGGAGAAGGCAGTGACACCAGTTGGACTGATGATGAATCAACAGCATAGGCAGACATGAACCACCACTCAGAGTAAGAGAAAAAATAGCATTCATCGCTCATCCCATGCTGCTAGATGTCTCGTTCCAGGCAACCAGCCATCGGGTTCCGCATGGCAGAGGAAACTGTGTCACATAAACAACTCAGAACAAAATCAGACTGTTTGGAAATGGACTAACGTAGGACATTTCACGTCCTCGTGGCAGCCGGAACTCTGCAAGCCTCTGGCACATATGAGGAAAGACCAGGCATGGTGTTGGGCTGTGAAGGGACCCTGCAAACCCCTCTGGTCCTGCTCTTCCACACGGCTGCTCTGTTGCACCACCCTGTGAGAAGGTCCTTGACATTGTGGTGACTGATCAGCTGCTCTGAGCGGGAGCTTGGGAAGGTGAGGGGCAGGGGGGGAAAGGCAAAATTTGATCCTAGGAAATCTGTGGTTCATAGCTTTAAAGTAAAATCGGTAACAAAACAGCAAAGCACAAGGCCTAAACATAGAGTGCGTAATGGCAGCCGCGACCACCGTGTGTGAGAGCTGGAGTGGAGTGGCTGGAAAAAGCAAACTATGGGTCAACACACACGTGAAAGAAGGTGAAGTTTTCTTTCCAATGAATCATAGAATGTTCGGGGTTGGAAAGGACCTCAAGAGACCAACTAGTCCAAACCTCTGCCAGAGCAGGATCCCCTAGGGCAGCCACACAGGAACACATCCAGGTGGGTTTTGAAAGTCTCCAGAGAAGGTGACTCCACAACCTCTCTGGGCAGCCTGTGCCAGAGCTCTGTCACCCTCACAGTAACGAAGTTTCTCCTCATGTTGAGGTAGAACTTGCTGTGTTCTAACTTAAACCCATTATTCCTTGTTCTATTGCTGGGCACCACTGAGAAGAGATTGTCCCCTTCCTCTTGACATCCACCCCTCAGGTATTTATGTACGTTAATAAGGTCCCCTCTCAGCCGTCTCCTTTCAAGGCTAAACAGTGAAGAAGAAAAAAAACCCAAACACCTGTTTTCCCCTTTCTCTCCCCTCTCCCAGTAGCAAGCACCATCAAGAACAAAGTCTGTCTTCCTAAAACAGACCCACCAGATACTCTGCCGGTTTTGAAGGGATGCGACCCAGTTCGAGAGGGAAACGCCGTGTTTCTCAGTGGTCTCCACGCTGGGCAGAGGGGTGTGGGGTGGTACGTG
>NW_009697242.1:0-93736 GCF_000703405.1 Apaloderma vittatum | reverse complement strand
GTCGCTGCTGCCATCTGCTGTGACACGCAGGGGTCCTCCCGCCTCCGAAAGCACCTGCAGCGTGGCACAAACCGTTGGAAGGGACCTTCGAGCTCATCCAGGTCCAACCTTGCTGCCAGGGGCAGGGACACCTCCCGCTAGACCAGGCTGCTGCAAGCCCCGGCCAGCCTGGCACCGAGGGGGCGTCCCCAGCCTCTCTGGGCAACCTGTCCTAACCTAAATCTACCCTGCTCCCATTTCAAACCCTTGCCCCTCATCCACACATTAAGAAAAGTTAACCGGCTGTTCCAAAGAGAAGGGATGTTTGAAGAGGGAGCTTTCCGAGGGGTCACAGCTGTTGGGAGCTGCCGGTGACTGCGGGGAGTGCTCCTGCGAGGAGACCCGTGCAGAGCTGTTAGCTGGGGGGTTGCAAAATGCTCTCCCGTAACAGCCGACACATGGAGGATGGTTGGTGGGAATATCCCTTTGAAGCGACTACGTGTGCACAGCCCAGTAGGAGCATCCTCCTCCGGGAAGGCCTGGGAGATAAGCAGTGGTGGGGAGCAGGGCTGGGTAGCAGCAGTGCCACCAGCTAGGACCACACTCAAAGAGCAGCATTGCTGCAGTGGCGCTTTCCTGTTTCCCCAGCCTACAGTCCAGCAGAACCCTCTTTGATTTCACCAGAGGTGGCATCCTGGGCAAGGGATCACAGCACCAGGGACCCTGCAGGAGCCTACCTAGGGATGCATCTTTAACAGAGAGCCTAATTCTTATTGCCAGAAGTGCACAAGTACAAGGCATTAAACACCCCAAAGCCTCTAAGAGATAAACACCGCAGGAGTTTAGCAGATGCCCTCTGTACCTCTCCCTGCAGCCCTGCTCTTCTTCCCCCACCCTGGCTGGCGCCTTGCTGGTCCAGCCTCGCCAGCACTCCTTTTCTGCAGGGCTGAAACCGCTTCACTGCTTTCCTCTGGGGGTGGGAGGAGGGGGTCAAACCCACTGGGTGATAACCTTGGTTTAGGCTACAAACATGCCCAATGTTTCCAGGGGGTTAAATGAAAAGAGCCAGCTCACAAAGTGCAAAGAAAGCACCTGCCATGGGCATCTCTCTCTCCACCTTGCAGGCAGCAGCATAGGAGGAAAGTCAGAGGAGGATGGAAACGTGACTCCTCCACCCCTGAGAGGGGCAGGAACATTCTGAACCCCTACCACCGGCGTGATTACCACCTCTCAGCCCTCTCAAGCTCCGTGTTCCCGGGGGCATTCGCAGGCTGCAGCAACCTGGCTTTCCAAAGGTACCGCTCAGCCCCCGCCTTGGCACTGACACTCAGATCCTCACACGGCCAAGAGCTGCTCCCAGACCACCTTGTAGGCAGGAGCAGCCAGATGTAAAAGCCCACATCGCTTGGGTGCAGCAACCTGGCTTTCCAAAGGTACCGCTCAGCCCCCGCCTTGGCACTGACACTCAGATCCTCACACGGCCAAGAGCTGCTCCCAGACCACCTTGTAGGCAGGAGCAGCCAGATGTAAAAGCCCACATCGCTTGGGTGTTTGATCTCTTGCTTCACCATTTTACGTGCTCTCCACCTAGCACCTAACAGCAACAAAACCCTCTTACCCACTCTTTTCTCAAGGTGGAGGCAAGCCAAAGGACCAGGGCTTCCCTCTGCCCTCCCTCTAGCCCACAGGCTCCCTTCAGAGCTGCAACTCCCTCTTACAACCCCTCTTCTCCCTCTTGCCTTTACCAGGAGCCCCGAAAACCTGCCAAAGCTGCCCCTGCAGAGCTGGCACCCCGAAGCTCAGGTGTTGCCCCAGCTGGTGTTACCCCCCGGCACACCACCCATCGCACCCCTGCCCGGCCCACCGCCCCGCAACGTCCTGCTGCCCGCCATGCCCTGCCCTGCCGACGTCCCCAGAGACCTGCTGCCCCTCTACTACAGAAGCCATGAGGAACACAAGCTTTTTGACAAGTTCGGGAGGCTGGTTTGAACATTTAAACTGCTATTCAACTTTCACTCCCTCCCCCTTTTTTTTTTAACACCATCACCTCCTTGAAACTCTGCAGAGCTCAGGAAAGAATTTCACAAGAACCAATTACTGAACCTGGGTTTTCAAATGAGAAAATTTGAGACTTCACGTTGAAAGGGTTTTTTTAATATAATCATTTTATTCCCCCTTCCCTGTGTCCAGAAGAGCACGTTTCAAACAAGTTCCTGTCATTAGATAATTGGAAGCATTTACAATTCATTGCACTTGAATGTAGGCTAAGATTTAAACGGCGTGTTTTGTTGTTGTTCAGAACTCACCATATCCTTCCATTTCTATGCAATCTTAGACTTGCGAGATGTGATGACAAGTGTGCAAAGGTAGCCAGTCAAGAGAAAAACATGAATTTATCTTTAATACAAATGACCTAGCACATGTGGGGGAAAAAAAACCCACAACAACACAAAGACACTTGCGGTTTTTCATGCCTTCCCTCCTGCATTAGAAATTCACATCAGGTGTATCAGGACCTACAGCAGTGCCCAAAGAGCCAGCCTAAGTGCCATCGTTTGCATTCAGAAAGCAACGACACCCATATTCCTGTCCAGGATTTCCTGGGTGGAAGCACAGGGGCACGTTCCGGGCAGCACACGGAGAGCCTGACCAAGCAGCTTCAGGACACGTCAGCCCCTGTTTGCGCTGCAGTTCAGACCCAGACCTGTGCCTGTGCAGCCCAGCACAGACTGGGCACACAGGGCTCGTTGAGTGGCACTGTGTCTGCACAGAGGTACTGCATGTATCTCAGGAAGCAAGACTGAGTTACTCAGAAGTGCTGGCGGCCCCAAGAGCTGCTGCCTGCATGGGGCAGGCAATACTCGAGACAATCCTGCTGCAGAGGTCAGGAGTTTGAGCCCGCCAGCTTCATTTCTATCCACATTTGTATCGCATTTCAAGGAAAGAAGCCTTCAAAGATGCAAGGTAGCAAATTTTTATGATAAGGAAAGACATGCGGATGTCTGGGAAACACTGCTGCTTCTCCCTGGAAAGAGAGCCAGAGAGACTTATTTTTTCTATCTCTAATAAAAATAAAGGAATCTCTCTCCACTCCATCTCTTTTGTCTTCTTTTCACATCACCAAGCTATGCAAGGTCTGGTTTGGGGGCTGGTTTCATGGTGGAGGGAGCAGGTGGTAAAGCTTTTGCAGATCCCTTGCAGAAGATGACAATGCCCGCAGTAGCCATTTACCAGCAACTGCACCAAGAGAAGTAGAAACACTTTCATTCCCCTAAGACAACTGAAGCTGCAGAAAGGACAGGAAAAACAAGACCTGCTCTGTGCCTCCCTTCCACTCACATCCTAATCTTAACCTTTCCCTCCTCTTTTTCCTGCCAAGCCTAACAAACAGGGAGGGGAGTAATCCTGCTGCAAGGTAAGCTGTTTTCATCCCCTCAAGGGTGCTCGTGAGATTGCCCAGACTCTCTGGGGAAAGCCCTCTGCCTGCACACACGCCAGCCCTGAATCCAGATGCTGCAGGTGTTTTGGGCTCTCACGAGTACATTGGTGTCATACCCACGGACTATACTCCCACTTCTGTCTCACTGAAATAGGTTTCATGAGCAGGAGTTCAGCCCGGGATCTGCCATGGAAACAGCACTGCCCAATTTCTTCTTCATGTAGGAAGGAGTTGTCTTGTTAAAAGAGACAAAATCAGGAAAAAAAACCAAAACGCAACCAAAACCAGAAGGGAAACTGAAGAGGATGAGTTTCACAGGTTAGGGCTGGACTGGCCACTAAATGACTGAAATAGGTTTCATGAGCAGGAGTTCAGCCCGGGATCTGCCATGGAAACAGCACTGCCCAATTTCTTCTTCATGTAGGAAGGAGTTGTCTTGTTAAAAGAGACAAAATCAGGAAAAAAAACCAAAACGCAACCAAAACCAGAAGGGAAACTGAAGAGGATGAGTTTCACAGGTTAGGGCTGGACTGGCCACTAAATGAATTACAGTTGCTCTCTACTAACCCCTAAGGGAAAGTAGAACACGGGTTGGAAAAAAACCCCCTAAAACGGCTTTAATGAATCAGTAACAATAAAAATGAAAAATAATACCATTAATAAAAATATATGCAAATATATACAAAACTAGTATCAAAACTCCCCCGATGAGTCACCACTCATTCTGCAGGGCAGGCACCAGGGGAAGTCCCAGACCAAACTCACCAGTAGACAGGAACTGGGATCAGGAATTCACAGGTTGGGACTGAAGGCAGAAGAACAGACAGAGGCCTCCTCAGACACTGACCACAGAAGATGAAGACTCGACCCTTGTGATCCCTCAGCTTTATACCAAGTATGACACACAGAGAAGGGAATACTTTGTTGGTCAGGTTTAAGTCACCTGTCGTGTCTGCTCCTCCCTGCAAGTGCAGCATTTTTACCTGCTTACTCCCCTTTCACTCAAAGGACTCCAGCGTGGCACACAAGATCCAGCAGTGACCTTGGTCACTACAGGAGCAAGGATCAACAAGAGCCTTTCTGCGGATCCATCCCCCCTAGCAACTATAAACATCAGGTGTTATCACTGCTAGTGGCAGACACTGTCTGCAAAAACATGCTGTTAACTTCAGAAATCGCAGCCTCTTAGAAGAGACTGAGCTGAAAAGTAAAATCACTGAAGAGAGAATTAGTTCTGCTTAGCTAAAACCAGGACAACAGGAATGAGACTTTTCCTATTTGTTTCCTTCTCTGTTCCTTTCCCTTGTCATGTTTTAAAGAATAAATAAAACTTGCTACAATTTCCCCTCTCCCCAAGATTTTTGCTCAACCCCTCCCCCCCCCCCCCCCCCATTTGGGACACAGAGTCTGCTGTTCCTTGGATCTGAGCAAGGCTTTCAAACCAGAAGTGGGATTTTTTTTTTTTTTTTGCTACATAAGATCAGAGATTGACACTTGCTTTCACTGCAAACTGAAATGACGCACATTTTAGATATAAAAATCTTTTGTCGAACATGTCCAGAAAGCTGCTGATTTTAAGTGTCATAACAAAAAGTTAGCATTTTCAATAAAAAAACCTGACACAGTAGTTTTTCATACAGAGAAAACTGTCAATTTGAAACAAGCATTTTATACAACTGATATTTAAGAACTTACTTGGTAACACTGAAAAGTTTCCTTGGGGTAACGTCTTCCTGTCTACTTCTTTTTTATGAGGAAAGTGAGGCTTTCTACCACAAAAAAAATTGATACCAAAACCCTTGGCAGACTTTGCCAAGTTCCTCCAGCAGGGAGGAGCACAGCCAGGTCTTCCTCAAGAGTCATCGCAAGCTTACAGAAGACTGAAACCAACAGAAGAAAGATGGGCTACGGGCAGGAAGCCCAACTCTACCATGAGTTTCCCTACTGGCCCCTTCGTCCTTGCCTCAGTTCCTTCTCACCTTGGCCCAGCGTGGCAAAGAGCCAGGTTAAGGCTGTGAAGAGCCACACTCAGCTCCATGCCAGGAAGGCACCATCAGTAAGGCAGCAAGAAGCACCGTTCGCATTTATTTGCCAAAAGAGAAAGCAGAAGGAAGGTAACTACGTAGAAGCTTTCAAACCTCACAAGCCTACAATCCCACACATTCTCGCCACGTTACTTCACTGTTCCTGCTGGAGCCACCATCTACCCAACCTTTCTTCACCAGAGCAACACATGAAGGTGCTGCCCTTCCCACCATTTCTCCCTCCTGCAAACCACCAAAGAAACTCCACAGCTTTCTCCACACTAGGGAAGGGGGTTTCCAGACATCTGAGATCCTGGCCTCCCTACAGGGAAGCTGAAGCTCCAATTGCAATGTTTTATGCAACATCAAATACAATATCCAATTATGCAATGCATTATATATCACATTGCTATTTATTTTTCATTTAAATTATATACATGCAATATCCAACAGAAGGGTGGGTGCTGGAACTGGAAGAAGCCATCTGAAAAGGGATGGAGATGGCTGCAAAATCAGCTTATTGCTGATTTTATTCCAGGCACCCCTCACAAGCAGTCGCTTTCTGCTCAGTGTATAAACAAGAGAGACAAAGTAGCCTTAGAGTCTTTTTTTAAACAGGATTTTAAGCTTCAGACTCCACACTGGAAGTCTCAGTCTTATCTAGAAAGAGCTAATCAAGTTCCGGTCATAGCTTTAAAGTCTTCAGTGAAGCTCAGCGTCCCAGCCTCCTAGGACTGTCAGCAGTGGCAGAAGAGGTTTCAGACCCTCTCCCAAGATCTGGGCAAGGTTTTCGCTGGGACCTGTAACATACAAACACTAAAGCCACGGAACTCCAAAGAGATATTCAATGTGATCTGCCAGGACAAGCTCTCTAGACTGCGATTTTAGGTAGTGCTGGAAGAGAGCGCTGAGCAACTCCCACTCTGACGCCAAGCATCTCTGAAATGGAGTCAAATTTGTAAGTCTGAAGACTGGGGGAAAGAAATAGTAATCTAGCAAGATTTCACAGGAGAAAGCAACAGTAACTGTGTGAAGGCTGTATCCCACTGAAAGACTCCACCTCAACGGTGTTGCAGGAGACGACCCTTTGTGACTGCTACAGGTCACTCTCTCACCAGCTTTAGATCAACAGGGACTCTTCTATAGTCTTTTCCTCCCCAGTGACAGGACCTCCATTCAAATGACTCCCACACCTAAAATAATTGCACCAGACCTCCCTAAACCAGGGCTTTTCATCAGCAAAGCCCATAACTCACCTCAAATGTCCACCATGCAGGAGTTCAGAGTTCTGCATCCCTGCAAGTCAATTTAGCTCCCTATATACTTGTGCGGCAAAACTTCATTTGGCCATCTCCACCTCAGGAGCCTTCACTTTGCCACATAAACGTAGCAGCAGTAAGCCGAGGTCAAAAGCAAACCCCAGAAAAGAAGATTTTGCTCGCATACAGCAGTCACATGCAGCTAGGAGCATAGGGAGGCTACACCATTTCCCACACAGTAACTGAGAGGTGTGACAATACTTCACCCCTTTTCCTCCTCAGGAGCTTCACTTACACTCACAGCCATAAACAGAAGAGGACCCGAGAGCTGTTTCCCATCAGAGGAAGTCCCGAAGTAGGGAAAAAGAGATGCTGGAAAATGTTTTTTGCAGCTACTTCATCCACATTCGGCTCAAACAGACGATAATAAATCAGTGAAGTGGAAAGCATTTGTATAGCTAGCCATATCACTACGCACTGCTGGGAGGTGCAAAGCAACAACTACTCTTAATGCACAGACTCGCATCAAACAGCGCTTCGACATCATTTTCTGCGTGCTTGCACTGTGCCACCTCTTAGTGCTTCTCGACACACCTCAGCTCCTAGCAGTAAGTTTTTATTCCAGCACTACAGCTTTGCCCAGAGGGAATTAGTCTCAGGCAATACAGCATCTGCCACACAGTGGATTTAAATATGCTGGAGACCAACACCAAGTCTAAGCTCCTTTTCAACTTAAGGCAACTTACACACACCCTGAGGAGAGTGATGTACAAGAAGCACTCAACTAACTGTTCTAGCAACTTTCCAGGTGCATTTTTCTAAGCTCCTTTGCAAGGGCAAGGGAGGAAATGGGTATATAACTCCTTCTCCTTCCAGCAAAAAAAAAAAAAAAATAAAGTGTTCAAGACAAAAATCTCTACAGTAGCAAAGCCAGCTTCACCAAACTGTAAAAATCCCAAACAGAACAAAAAGTAAAAGCCAAAAAACCCGAAAACTATTCCCTAAAAAAACCACCCAAATCAAAACCAAACCACCACACTCCCTGAAGAAAATCCAAACATTATGGTTTCCCTAAAAGCCAACATCTTTTTGGACAACAGAATCTATGATGGAGGGGAAGGAAAACAAAATTTGGAATTCAGTAACTAGTATAGTATAAGACTGTCATGGAAGTTATCAATGGTGTTTTAAGTATGGTTAGAGCAGCCCTATCAAGACACTAAACTTATAAGGACACGTAACTACTCACACTTGACTTGCAAGTAGGAAACTCAAGTTATAAAAGAAAAAGAAATTTATGCAATGGCTCTTCACCTTACCTAGAAGGTAACATTATACTCCTTGCTGTAATCCAGAGAAACATCATTCCCTTATTAACTATAAAAAATAATTTTAAAAAAAAAAATAGCACCCAGGAGCCTTAACATCAGTCCAGCGCTGCTGATCCCCGAAATCACTACACTTGAACTGAGAATACTTTGAAAATGCAGCACAACCTCTTGTACCAACACACTGATGGCTAACAACTCCCTTCCCTCAACACACGTTCATGTCCACTTTGGAGGAGTCTTGTCCATCCTCCTCCTCCAATTTCATCTCCACTAGACACCATCTGCCACATGTGTTGCTAGTCGCGGGTCACCAGCCGTTTAGTCAAGCAGTGTTCTTCACTTAATCCATGGAAGAGTTGCAAGTGTCCCTACAATATGGGAAAACAACAACAGACTGTGTACCGAGATGGTCACACGGACAAATCAGACACACGGATGCTCTCCTTTTGATAAAGGTTCTGTTATGGACTCTTCTGTGATGACAAATTCTATCAACAACAAACACCTCAAGAGAAACTAATTGAGCTCCACACACAGTTGAACGGAAATAAATGCCAGGTTGCTTCCCATCAGGGAGAATGCGGGAATCTGCATCAGAGAGCAGACAAAACTATGCTAAGAGGTAGAAGCTACCACACATTAACCCAAACACTGATATATTTTAATCTTGCAACACAACATTACTTGTAAGTCTTTCTTGGTGGGACGGCACCATAAAGAGAAAAATCATTCTAATCGCAAACCCTTTCCTGAAGGCTAAGAGTTTATCAGTAGGCTGACCATCCAAGCTCTTTATGTATCAGCAGAGAATACGTGCTCTCCTGAGTGGCTGAAGCCAATTTTCTAGTAGTAGCGGATCACTGGCATGGGTTTCCCTCAGCAAATCCTAAACTAAGACAAAGATAAATCAAGAAAAAAAGTTTAAAAAAAAAAGGGGGAAAAAACGCAGCCCATTGCATCTTCACTAGCACTTCCAATATTGTTCCCACTGAGCTGCATCCCTGGTGCAGGGGCAGCAGCAGACACTGACACAGCAGAGGATGTTCCCAGCAGTCACCGTGTCTCCTTCCACCACCAGCAGCTGCAGCAGGGGATTGCACAGGTTTGTGACTAGGTCACAAACTCCACAGTTTGCTTTCCGGAGGAGTGCTGCCATCAAAGGGCGTGCGTGTTCTCCCCAGCAACTGGGGTACATGACTGATCCGCAGTAACGATGCCCGTCCAGAAACGGGACGCGCAGTTCCTTACCACACGTGGCAAGTACAGCACTGAACAACGACACAGGTAAGAGAAGAGCAGAAGTGGGCAATCACCACAACTGGTGTTTTACAAAGCAGGATATTGAGAATCAGTTTATGCAGATCCACTGCCTGCTTCCCCTGTTCAGCGATGGACTTGGGACATGCTCCCACTCCCTGGACCCATCAGGTGCTCACAGTCCAGCAGTGAGAATTCCCTTCCTTGCCCCTGCCATGAGCAAACATTTCAGGAGGGCAGCGAGCCTTAATTACACAGCTCACATCAAGTGAGAAATCTTTCTGCATAGGCATCTTTAGGACTTCAGGCTCTCTGCTATCCTCATGAACTAATCGAACCCCACATCACAAGGTTGCTAGTTTTAAATATTTCTGGCTGGAAGTAAAAGAGCTTGCTCGAATCCTTCTGTATGTTGAGCTTGTCATTGCCTGTTGTGCAGTGACGTTTTACAGCAGGGAGCTGTAACTAGAATTCCCTGCCACACCTTCAAACACATTACTACATGCTATCTGTCCCAAGTCCCACGGCAGTTAACTTACAGCATAAACAAGCTTTCCATGCTTCACATTAAAGAAGATACCACTTGTAAAGGTTAGAGACAGACAGCCTCTAGCTACTGCTATGAGTAAAGACAACAGAACCCCTTGAAAAACTCAGTGTGTATGCCTTTTCCACCCTTCAATGAAGAAGTCACCATGCAAAGCAGTATTTCCATGAAAAAGCAGCTCCGGCTCAGATGAACAGGAAAAAAAATGCAATGACATACGGTGTTACCAAACACAGTAATTAAAACACAAGTTTGAAACCAACCAAACAAAAACCCCAAAAACAAAAGGCAAACATGAAGTCATCATCAAGTTTTCTGTTTTATTTAAGATTTTAGTTTTAATTCTGAAGAAAGAGGTACATTTCCTTGGTTTTAGTTTTAGCGTCAGGTTATAACCATGTTTATTTATCTGTTTCTTTTTTCCTGTCTTTTCAATACTGCACAAACGTCCAGAAACTACAGGGTTAAGTAAAAGCTGCAGGCAGAGGAGGTCAGAGGTTGCTCCTGATGGTGATCATGTGGCCCCAATGCAGTGCTATCCCAGAGTGCCCTAATCAGGTGAATCTTTGCTGTTTTTTTTTAAAAAAAAAAGAAAGAGAGACTGACAGAGGAGACAGAAAGACTGAAGTAAATATCACTCGTGTTTCAGCTGCTTATAATTATATTATGTATATGCTAGGTATTAAATCTGTGAATACTTTTAAAACATTAAAGTTTACTTTAAATCTAAAGCCAAAATTAAAGAAAAATCTTATTCTCCCCTCTTTAAACCACTCTTTAGCAACATGCCAGTTACTCATAGCTATAAGTGTTTTGTCTTTCAACACACTTCATGTCAAACTCTGACTGACAAAATAAAACCTCCTTCTCAAAAAAAAAGAAACCCAACATAGCAAATTTCCTCGTGTAGTGCCACACTGAATGCAAAATAAAGGCTAGGCCACTGCTTGCCCCACATGTTCAGTAGCTTCATTTAAATTAAATACCTTTTTCATGTTTCTGCATTTGATTCTGCATTGCATTTTTCCCCTACTGCAGATTGACACTTTTCCACTAGGCAGAAATATTCATGTGCAAAAGACGTAAGACAGTAATATTCTCCTTAAGCATTGAGACTGCATTTTGATTTCTCTCTCTCTTTTTTTTTTTTCCCCTTAGAATGGTTAGAAAATATTTCAAACAGTGTATTTCAAACACTGGCTCAGCAGAAACTTAAAAAATATGGTCATGACCCTGTGATGGCATTGCATTTGGGGGGGAGGTTTGATCAGGAACTGGATTCTTCAGAAAGAAAGATATGACAGGGAACAGTAAGTGGGCATGGGGAGGAGTCAGGGTGGAACACTTCCTGCATTTCTAACGTTTTGGGTTTTCTTTTTCTTTTTTTTCTTTTCCTTTTATTTTTTAACTCCTTTCCTAATGACGATCCAGCGCTGAGCTCTGTAGTAGATCTGTGGGGGTTTTACTGGGGGGTCTGAAGGCTGTCTGAAAGCCTGGAGGTGGGGAATGGAAGCTGGTGGGGTTTGAAGGAGGAGAGTAGGGATTCCAACTGGCTCTGTGCAGAGGGATCTGTGTGCCGAAGGGGTTACTGTGGTGCGTCTGTGATGGCGCTGCACTGGGGCCGTCCACCTCTGTGAGGGCCTGAAGAGATTTTAGCCAATGTGGAGGATTGTCATCTTGAAGGGCATCTAAACTGTTTCCTGTGGAGGCTGGGATACCTACAAAGAGAAGAAAAAACAAACAGGGATACAGGCAAGTCAGAGCAGGAGCAATAAGATGAGCACGAAGGAGGTCAATTTAACCTAACAAAAAGCAGCAGTGAGAAAACATGATTAGTTTGTACAGAGAATGCATCTTACATTAATATGTGTAATTAACCTGCCCACAAAACATTTAACATTAAATCCAGATAGGAGAAAGTTCTCCCTCAGAGTGCTTTTTCATAAACCACGTTTTTCTACCCAACATCCTGCGCAAGGACTGCATCCCTGTTGACGTGACCTTACCACACACACCACCAGCACGCTGGCATGCTTCACCTACTCTCCCTACTTGAATCATGCCTTCAGCCTCTCCAACAAGGAAACACAACCAGACAGCCTTATAAAAGAGAGCTTTATAAACAAGTGGAGTACGTCCCTTTTTAAATAACGAAGTCCAGTGAATGCCTTCAGTGCCTCAGGACCAGCGGCGCACATACCGGACATGCCATCCAGCAGAAGGGACACCTACGTTGACCCTACGGGTAAGCGCTGATCCACCTCACTGCCTGCAGGGGTCCCGGGCATGCATTGCAAAGGTCTGAGCGACACTGGGTCGCACCTAGCAGTTCCACAAAAATTCCTGGACCCTTGAGGTTTTGTGGATGGAAGCTGGAAGAGACCACCGCATACTGACTTTTTTTTTTTAAAAAAAATTTTGCCAGATGTAAATCAGTTTGTGCCAAATACCCATTGGATGGTTTGCCAGCGGAGCTGAAGGAGTGAGAAACGGTTACCTGTGATGATTGCGGGGTCCATCCAGCTGCCAGGGCTGTCCCAATTCAGGCTGTCGGTGGTGGCAGTGTTGGACGTTGGTACACTGTGGTTGGCGTTGGAGGGGGAAGAAGCATTGGGCAGTCCACCAAAGTTGATGTTAATGTTCGGTAGAAGTGCCCTTAGCCCGTCCTGCCATTCCTTCATATTTAAACTCTCTACAGAACTGCTGTTGTCTGGGAGATTTACCAACAAAAAAAATGAAAGATAAAAAAATAAAAAGCTGAAGTTAGAAACAGATGTCCTCCTTTGGTGGGCTACGGGATTTTGTTTTTACTTTTTAAGCTAAGCATTTAATACTTTCTCTGTCCAAAAAGTCGAGTCAATGTTTGTATGATTAATGAATTACTCAGAGGGGCTGGCAGGTTTTAAACCAAGCGTAAGGGAGTGGGAGAAAGATTTAACTCCTCCCCCAATTCATACTTATCCGTTTATTTATTTTTTCCATTCAGAAACTCAAATAATCAAGGGCACAGTGGCTCTTCCTCTATTATGAATAGGGGAAAACCTACCAGATCCTTTATGAGAATACCTCTGTGGCAAGCTAGATAATCCAATTCAGCTGCTTTATTAATGGGCAGCAAGCTCGAAAGGATTGCTTTCTTTTAAGTATATTAAAATGAAGAAAGGCTAGGTAGGGCTTTGCAACAGAAACCGAACATGAGGAACCAGGGAGGTGGAGGAATATCATGGAAGTTGTTTGTTTTGTTATAGCTCGCTCATTCAGAACCCTACAGATGTTCTTCCGAAGGAAATGGTAATTAGGTTCTCATGAGGTTGGAGAGAGCGCAATTTCCTCTTGCAGTTGAAGAATGGTCGTGAAAATTCTTTAGAGACCTTTCTGAATAATCCCCGACAGCAACATCCTCAAAATTTTGGTGAGAAGCAAACCAGCTGGACACCAATAGTCAAGTCTCAACTATTTGCCTAAAAGTTTCAGTGCATGTATTGAAAAAGGACAGCAGGATGACATGGCTATTAGCGCTATGGCAAATGATCCCTGAACACAAACATTAAACCATGCTGCCTAAAACAGCCTCTCACGTTCTATGATCCATCTTCAGCTCTAGGTATCTCAAAGCAAAACAAACCAGACACAATCCTCCTAGTATTTATCAGCCAACAGAGAAAGTGATACCCAAGTAACTCATGGTCAAACATATTTGAAAAGAAAGTGTTGGGTAGTACATTGGCAGTATGCTCTTTTTGACCTAGAATAAAACTTTTTTTTAAAAAAAAAAAAAAAACAACCAAACACCCCACCTATCTCTGCCTGTCCTGATGGAAGAAAGGACTTTGATGTCATTCAGGAATATTATAGTGAGATACTTACATAATACTACTACTTCATCAACAATGCAAGAGATTTAAGTTTCCATGAAACTTAGATAACACTAACCTGCAGCTCTGCACATTACAGAGTGAAGAAGAAAGCATTCTCACTTGCTATCAAAACCTGCCTTAGCAATTTCTGTAAAGCTGAATGCTCAGAAAGAACTGATGTCTCAAGCAATTACCTTTTTGTAACTAGAGGGAAGAGGAAAAAAAAAAAAAAAGCAAGTTCTTGAAATTCTGTGCTTTCATGCAGAACTTTTCTTCCCCGGGCCAGAGAGTTTTTTAAAAATAAACTTTATATAAGATTCTACTTCTGCACAGAATTACTGCAAGCAACTTCAATCACAAATCACAGCAAGTCATACCTCAGTCCATACCACCAACTGAACTTCAAAACAAATTACTATGCAGATCTGCTACATCCACTTTGCCTATGCCGACTGTTGGGGCCAGGCATTCGTTTCTAACCGCGTACATGCCTGAGGCAGCTGTTCTCACGCAAGCGTTCACATCCAGGTGGAAATGTCCTCATGTTGCAGGATGGCAGCTGACACCTAAAACATCCACAGCCAGACAGACCAATGCTGTGCATGGAGCCCGGACAGGGTTAACAGCACAGCTGCAAAGAGTCCTACAAAAATCATTCTCTGTGCCTGGGCAAGTTAGCAGAATACATCTGCCTCAGCCGCTGGAACTTTTGCAGTTGACTGCTGTTACCCCACTCACCGGCTGAGGCATTGCTTCCTCAGAGGTTACAGTGCAAGGTACAGACAGGAAGGACAGACAACTCCTAAGCATTCCCACAAAGAAAAGATCAGTCAAAAATCAGGCATTAGAAGCAATACCAGAAGCCTGCCCATTACTACATACATCATGTTACATCTAAGACTAATATTTTAAAATCCTACATGAGGAAAAAAAATTAATAGCAGTAACAGAACTGCAGCTCTGCTTCAAGCGAGTAACCTAAGTTCAGCTTTTAGTAACACCTTAGCACACTGATGCAGATATAAGTGTGCCTGTACCCACACATTGCAGTGATGTGCCCTCTGGGGCCTGGTGCACAAGTTGCTTTGGGTGAAAAAAGCAGGCTTAGTGATTTGTTCTGTGTTATTTAGCACCAGCCCACAGCACATACAACTGGCTTTTCACTTCTACTTTCTCCTACTGCAAATCAAATCCACTTCCTGTTCCCTCCAGAGCACACACTTTCTCTTTGTAACACTAATGCAAACAGTTTTAAAGTTTGGTGCAATGCAATTTTCATTCAAATCTATTCCTGGGGTTAAAGAGTAAATAACATTTTTAAAAGGTATTAGTGAGAAATATCCTTGGATAGGTATTTGCTTCATAAGCCTACTTGAGATAAGTTCTAAATGCGTTTTTTGGAACAAAAATAGCCAGTTCACCATCAGAGTAACTGATGTCACAGATTCTGCAGGGTAGTCCATTAGTTTCCACTTTATTTTCTCACTGCTGCTTCCAACAGCTTGTGCAAAGAAATGCAGCTTAGTTTAATTACTCTCTTCTACTACAAGGCAAAAAAGAACACACAGGATGTGTACTAGGATCATGCATGAGTGAACATACTTCAATAGTTGTGGGCTGAGAATCTGCAAGCTCATGATGATCTTAATTATGGACATTACTAACCCCCAACATGCTCTCAAAGCTCAAGTGCAAGAAAATAAACGTGTAGTAAACTATACACCTGCAACATGTAATTGAGAAAGTCTAACGAAGACAAAGCCATCAAGGTGTCATACTTTTAAGGAAATGCAATAGGAAAATAAATGTAGTAGTGCACTGGAAAACACTGAGGGGAGACCTTATCACTCTCTACGACTACCTGAAAGGAGGTTGTAGTGAGGTGGCAGTTGGTTTGCTCTTCTTGGAGGCAAGTGATAGGACAAGGGGAAATGGCCTTAAGTTGCACTATAGGAGGTTCAGGTTGGATATTAGGAAGAATTTCTTTACTGAAAGGGTTGTCACGCACTTGCAACAGGCTGCCCAGGGAGGTGGTTGACTCACCATCTCTGGAGGTATTTAAGAGATGGGTGGATGTTGTGCTAAGGGACATGGTTTAGTGGTGTTGATATGGCTGGGAGAAAGGTCAGACTTGATGATCTTCAAGGTCTCTTCCAACTGTTCTATGTTCTACGTTGTGCTGAGGGACGTGGTTTAGTGGTGTTGATAGGGCTAGGACAAAGGTTGGACTCAATGATCTTTAAGATCTCTTCCAGTCAAAACTGTTCTATGATTAGGCCACGTTGGGCTAAGATGATATGCGTATTTTTCTTGTTAGTCTTAATTTTTTTTAAGAAAAGACTTAACACAGCATACATAAGAGTCCAGAAAGATAGCAAGCAGTTGAGATACATAGTTCTCATGAAATAGAAAAGGTTGGCACTGTTCAGTGAGGAGACATCAACCTGTGAGGTAGGCATAGCACACTGCTGCTATGTACCCTAAGGCAGGGCAAAAGCAAGCAAGAAAAAACTGAAGATGACTGCCCATTATCTCAACTATCAGTACAAAATCCACTTGGAATCACAAAGTCAAGAGATGAAAGCCCAAAAGGATTCAGTATCTATGAAAACTTTTTCTTTGCTAGCAATAAGGAACTTTATTTATTGAAATCTTATGCTCCTGGGTACCAAAGTGACAAACCAGACAATTCCAGAAGATTCACTGTCTTTCCCAGGCACATGGGTTTGTGGGGCTGAAAGGCAAGCTTTGACAAAAACTTTGCCCTCAGACACCGAAGAAAAAACAAGCAACACATTACTCAGGTGTAACAGGATTTTCCAGCTTGGCCAATAAAAGCACAGAGTTAAAAAAAAAAAAAAAAACCAACAAACAACCCTCCCCAAAACAATTACAAAAAGAAAACCAATAAACTGAATCACAGTCAAAGTTTCAAAGCTTTGTCAGCCTCTAAGGAGAAATTAAAATATTCTTGTTATATGGGATCCGGTAAGGGATTAAAATGCATTAAGGTGTTAAAGTAGATGGGATTAATAGAGAATGCCAAGCTCTACAGCACTTCCTGCACTGCCCTCTGAGGCCTCAGTTACTGGCTATGACAGGTAAAACAGCCAGTTGGAAAATCTGATGCAACCCAAGTATGAGGTGATCTCCAGGCACCATTCAACAATACTCAAACCAAACAATTAAATTGGCATGTTTTTGTTGGAGTCTGACAAGTTTTTAGCAAGAGCCTAAGTGAAAATGCAAGTCTACCTCAGAGGCAGGAGTTACTTCCACCACTTGAAGAAAATATCTTCAGAAAAATCTCTACTCATCCTCCTACTGGTTTGTCTTTTTTGTTAAGTTTATGCTTCACCATGAAGTACTGCAGTTAAAAATGAGAAAAGGTTATCTCTCAGTTAATACAGCTCTATTAAAAATGGCATTTGTCTGTTATTCTTTCCTATTTCCAAACTTAATTGTAGAGAGGAATAATTTTTTTACTTCTCAGTTGGATATGAAAACCTACAGGCATGAGAGCCAACACACCACTGTTCAGAGGAAACACTCTCTCCTTCCATAGGGTCATCCTAATTTAAAACAGTACATCCCATGCACAGACAGTGCAAAAACATGGAAGAAAAGTTAAAACCCAGTTGACCACAGCAAAAGGATTTTACAAACCAAGATAAAGTGGAGATTCCTCCCCCTACGCCACAGCTTTGCCTCCAAAAGGACAAACCTGGTGAAGTTTCACTGAAAGCACCACTATTCACATGAAAAATAGGCTCAAATACACATCCTGAACTCCCATCTTCCCCTGATTTGCATCTTATGTGTTCTAGCAGAAACTTGTGTTCACAAAGTTGAACACATCCCACAGTTCCAGTGCTGAACTTTTTCATGTGTCTGAGGTGAAATAAAAGCAGCTGTATGTAAATTTTTTTAAGTCAACCACTGGCTTAAAGCGAGCAAAGGGAAGGAAAAAAAGCATAATCACAAACTTAACCTATCCAGCCAATTCAAACAGAAATACCTAGAATTAGCTTAAAATAGAGTATGATTGAGAAGGCTGAACACTCATGTCTATAAAAGCTGGTCAGTTAATGAATTTCTAAATAAAGACATTGCCCCACAGTGACATCCTACCAGACAGTCTGGTAGTGTTACTTCAGTATCCTGTACCTGCAATGCTTTAGCATCATTACTCTTTCAAATCAGGAAAACCAGTGTGTATTTGGGGAAAGACAGCAAACAGGATGATTGACAAGCCAGAAACACTGTTCTGCTGTACACAGTCCACACTACAGAAGACAGTTTCACTGATACAAGCTGTTCTGTGACTTCATAAATATTGACAAATGACACCACAATGTAGACCCGAAGGTATTTCAGATTTGGCTCCAACACACTTATGTTGACGCATTTGATGTTTTGCATTGAAGGTAAGGTACATCAAGTTTATTTGGCATGAAACATGCTTATTAAAAAGAACAACCAACAGATACTAGACTATTTCGAATTATTGCCTCAAATCTGGTGAAAATCCATGGTCAAATCCATATGAAAATTCACAAAGTACATGCTTAAATACGATCAATAGCAAAGATCACAAGACAATCGCATAAAGCAAATATATAAAGCAAGTGTATTTCTTTGCTCTGCCAAAATTATATATTTCATACTAATAATTAGTATGATTTCATACCAATTGTATAAAACCACTAAATACTTTTATGCCAAGAGTTTTCAATATTCTAGTCCTGCCGAAAAGCAAGCAGTCCTGCAAATTTAGGTTATGATAATTTGTTTTTTTTAAGAAACTCATCAGTACGACGTGTGTGACCAACGCACACAACAGTGCTACAGAAGGGCTTCAAATAAGCAAAAGAAATTAAGAGGAAAATCCTCATACGAGAGAAAAATAAACCTGTTAGCGATGTCACACACCTGATTGCACAGAGTAGCAACAGGAGAAGTGACAAGACTATCAAGGTGTATTCAGTAATAGAATGGTTACTACAATGGCCTGCTTCTAAGAAGGCCCCTGTGAAAATCTTCAAGGACACTGTACAGTAGCAGTTAGTTTTGAAACGCTGGCAAGATACCCAGGATGACAAAGTTGAGCCCTGAAGGCGGAGGCGGGGGGGAATAGGAAAGACTTCTAGTGACCTACTTCTGGTAGTCTTTCAACTTGATTAGAAATAAGTAGGGCTACCAGGAAGGCATATCCTTTACAGCCACATCCCTGTTAGTCTCAGCCCATGCTTTATGCTCCCATTTTCACAGACACCTCAAATAGTTGTCACTTCCTGTGAAAAAGCCCATTACTCTATTTTGAGATGTGACTGAGGCTTCTCTATTTTCAAAATGACTTTCCACTATTGGTATTTCTATTTTGTAAAAAGTGGTCCAATATTTCACTGAGGGGTGAAGAGAAGATGATGACTTGCCACATCCTAAAATGAAATTATGCCCATCACATTAGATAAATTCAAGAGCCTTTCATCCAAAGCTTATACACTTAGCCATCAGCCAAACAGTTACGACAAAACTGTACCTGTGCCACGTTAATATGACTAATAAGCTTATTTGCTCATGAAATTTTTAAAACCTGAAGTAAAATCCCAGTTAAACTGCTATGGTCTGAAGAATTTTACTCTCAGACTTCATTGATTCTGTGTTCTAGGAATCCCACAACGCTTGACCAAATGATGAAGTTTCACCCCTTCCGGGAGGCCCGAGAATGTCACTGGCAGATTAAAGAAGACTTAATCTGTCCACACATTAACAGCAGTGCTGCCCATCAGGATTACAAGTAGCCACCTCATATAAGGGAGATACAGGAGATACAGGAGCACTAAAACATAAAGCTATTTGAAAGGAAGTGTTAAAAGCCTCACTGACATTCTCTACACATGGAAAGCAACTTGCTGAGTCACAAAAACAGAATTCTAAGTGTGGTTCCACAGTGTGGATTTTAAATCAAGGTCTTACAGTCATGAGCTGTAAGAGTGAGAAAACAAGCGTACATACACATGTACATACACCTACAAAACCGGCTTCAGCAGTCAAGAGACACCAGTTTGCCCTCAGCTTTAAAACAATGCAAATAAAGCAGCTTTTATCTTGATCCCACATCAATTGCCTTGGTTATATTAATTCCATATGTACCCAGTTCAAAAGATAGACATGTAAATAAAACCCACACTTTTTCCATTTAAAATAAATCAAGTGCAACTTCACATGCCAGTGAGCCAACTATCAAGCAGAAGAGGAATATACTGAAGTCTCAGGTACCTACTGCAAAGGGGAGAGCAACCTTTTCTAAGTAACCTTCCTCTTTTTTGATGAAGATCTAACAGTACAACTTAACATTTACTTAGTCACAGAAAGCTTAAGAGTCAGAAAATTTCATTTATTTTCATGGGAAATCCTCTCTACAACATTAGTGGGTAGACAGCTCACCTTAGATATTCAACAGGAAGAATCACATTTGCCTGTATGAACAATGTGAGAACTTTACTAAGTTTGAAAGAAGCAATTTCACATTAAGTATTCTGGAGAGTTCTTGTGATTGTCTTATACTTACCATGGCTCAAGACATCAAATCTAATACGTAACTACAGCAGTCACCCACCCACTTTTCACTCGTAAATATATTTCACATTGAGATTCTAACCTGTTTTGAAACACATGCTTAACTTCCTATCAGATGTTTCCACAGTATCCCACCATTTTCTATTACTGAATTTTTAACTGTTTATTGCTAAAAAAAAACACAGTGGAAAACTGCAGGACTTCAATCAGGTTGGGATCAACTGTCTTACGTACAAAAAAGACAAGATATTTTGTAATGCTTCCACTTTAGTCAACAAATACCCTCTTTTTCATGTGAGCTTATACAACATCTCTCATTCAGAAAAAGGACCCCATTAGAAAATAACCAGTTCTCACCACTGATAATCTTAAATATTAACATAAACTGAGCACACAAAGGCTGAAATTAAAGAACCAGATACCTGAAACTTACACACAGAACAGTTTGATTAAAGAGCTCAGAGACATGCAACTCCATTCATCTAAGAAAATAAGATTTATTTTAATCTAAGCATACCTGGTGCTTACTCTTAGATCCTTCATCAGTGTTCAATCTCACCATGTTACTCTATCTACCAATGAAAAAACCCCAAACCCTTGGACCGCAAACGAAAATCCAGTGTGTGCAAGCAGACTTGTGGGTATGTGCAAAGATATATGCATAAATAAAAGCAAAATACATAGAATTTGCCCTACGCCAATGAAATGATTAGAATTGGCAAAGAAAAAAACAGATCTTCAAATCTACATCAAGAATTAGCAAGAGCCTATCAAGTTACGAAGGTTCTGGATTCCAGGAGTACCTGACCAAGGCAATGAGACAAACATCAGCACAGTAAATGCATACTCTGAGAAATTATGAACTACCTTTTCATTTTTCCACATTTGTAACAAATAATTAAGGCTGATGTGTATTTGTAAATACTTCATTCTGTGGGAAGATTTTGTAAACTGCAAGAAAGCTGAGAATAAAAACAAACTCACTATGACATGAAATTCATTCTGATTACTAAATGCTGCCTTCTAATAGAGGTGACCCATTTTATAAACACATGGGTTTTTTTCCAAATAATTCTTTTGGAAACAAGCTGAAGTTCAAAGGAGGTTGTGATGTAGAAGACAAGAAGAGATGGCAAAGGACAGAAAAAAATAGATTTCCACATCCCCATCCCCTACCCCAATGTGATTTGGTGTCACTGGGAAGAGAAACACTTTTTGTCAAGCTGCTCCTTCAATTGCTGTTAACCCTTCATGACAATTCATTTAACGCTCCTCCCACAATACAATTTTAAAAAAGATCATTTGCCCTTTCTCAATAATTCTGAGTCAGTGCATTTCAAAACGTGTATACGCAGAAAGCCTACAGACTGTTTGCACTTTTTGCTAAAATTCAAAATTGATACTAATATGAATATTTAATTAATGCTTAACAATTTATATTTTCTGAGATGAACTTCTCTCAGAAGGAGATGAATTTTTGAGTCCATGCGCAGGGCACAGCCTCTTGTTAAATGCTGGTACTAACAGGTGGGACTACCAAGGGCACTGATTTCTAGTCTTTGAAGAAAAAAATGCCAGGTTTTTAACATTACTAAGACAATTACATCTTAACTCATGCTTCCGGTTTACTGTATGTTTTGATGTGCCAGTTTGTTTTTTAGAAAAGCATCTGAGAGAACACAGCACCATCTCCCTGCTGGAGAAGGGAGACAGATGCTACCAGAGCTGCCTCTCAAGTTACTGCAGAGCTGTCCTGAGATTTTATGGGTGACCCATGAAAGGGAGTAGCCTTTCTAACTTCTGGTGGACCAGCCCTAAAGAGGAATGGGAAAATTCTCCTTCTATAAGCAATAAATGCAGTCTTTCATCCTTAAAACACCAGCAAAGGCCCAACACTTAGCATAGCTAAATGTTATGTGGTGACACTACTACAGACACCAGTCAGGAAACTTGATATGAAATATCTCCCGTGTGCTTGTTTCCCCATTTCTAGGGAGGAGTTACCCAAAAAGCCCCTGAGACTGATGATCCATAATTCAAACTGCATCAGCCACTGAGGCCACCTATTTCAGCCAACACCACATTTATTTCAAGTCTAGCAGTGTTAATGAGATCAGTCATTCCTCTGATTTATTCAGTCATGAGATGTTAGAGGATTATTATTATTATCATTTTTTTAAAAACATTTTCTTCCTACCAAAATAAAACTTCACATTTAAAAACAGGCATCTTACTACTCAAAGCAGGATACTTGTCTTTTCACTGCCATCCCTAATAATTTTACAATCAAAGACTTAAAGAAATTCATACGAGCTTAAAACCAAGCTTCCAGAGATGAGGACACATGCATTTATACATCAAGCTTTATTTGGAATAATACTTCCTATATAATAATAAAAAAATAAAACCAACCACAGGGTTTTAAAAGCAGTTGCAATATTAGCACTGAAAAGGCACTGGGAGGGAAGGGTGGGTGTATGCGATGAGATTCTGGAATAGATGGAGAAGCAGCAGGACTTAAAGGACAGGTGCTGTGGTTGAAGTTCTCTCAGAGATCGTCCCAAGATTATGCCAAGGCAGCCTTTAGTAGTACATGTAGAGAGTGTACAGGAGTTCAGGGAGAAGGCACAGAGGTAGAACAAGGAATATGCAGAGTAGACTTTTTTTTTTTAAATTAATCACAAATCTCACTTCCATTTACCCTATTTTAAACCTAGTGGCACAGCCCTGGGTGCATTAGAAAACCCCCCAAAACCAAAAATCCCCAACACACCTTTAGAGCAATAAAAGCAATCAAGCCAAAAGTTTATTTTCTAACTGAATTTGCTCCACATTGTGCTGAACGCTTCACCTCTTTACCAGTGAAATAGAAAATTAGCAATGATGAGATATCAAAGGAGAAAAGAATTTTGTGCGGGGGATACATACAGACACAAAGCAGCTCCTGAAGAACTGGAGGCCTGAGAACTTCTGTGGAAAGAAACGGGCTGCAGCACGCATAAGGACTAATGAGAAGAGCAAAATATTCAGTGGCAAAGGCTGCACTGAGAACAGTCACCTCTGCTGAAGAAAACAAGAGAAATGGCCCTTGCAGCACCTATACATGGGTCAGTAAAATCAATACTGGAAACAGCTGAGGGTCATTTACAAGTATACTTTTCATTTTACCATTTCAAAGCAGCATTGTCAAATGTGACACCTTGATAGCTGGTTCTGAGAGGAGCTGCTCTGCACTCTTCCAGTACAGGCCTCTGGAGGTGCCACATGGCACCTGCAACTAATAGCACCATCAACTAAGATTTTCTCTACATTTCCTATTTTCAGTATTTATACTTAATCAGAGAAAGACTTCCACTATAGGCAGCCATAAATCTAACCAGGGACTTCCAAAAGATAACATTCTGCTGCCATGCTTTCTGCCTAGCTGCTGTCAGAGAGCCAAATGTCAAGAAAGACTATCAAGAGAGAAAGGAGTGTTCTTTAAAGGATTAGGACAGAAAATTAATGAACTAATGCGTCTCTTCGTGCTGTGAGCCAGGCCATCAATACTTAAAACTGGCATTAAACCTTTCACATATTGTCAGGTCAAGAGGAAAAGTAGCAAAATGCTCTTTCAACCACTGAATCCAAATAAAGAGATGTGAGGCAGCACTGTTTAAGCCATCTTGCTTGTTGATAGGCTATGAGTTAAATGCTTTTTGTACACAGCATTTGGAAAATTTCAGCAACATGTTGAATTCAACAGTTATACCACACAGGCCAGACCCTCTTAAAAAGACAGTAGAAGAAGTAGAACCTCCCCCTCCAACATCATACCAAATCATTACTCTGAGACCAAAAAATAAAAAAAAAAGTATCAGCCACTAGGCTGCAAATTTATTTTTTGGTTTCATGACTCTATAAAACAAGCTGTGTTTTCCTTTGTTCCAGAGACAGAATCAAGTACTAAGAATCAACCCCAAGAGAGGGGACAAAGTCAAAAGAACAGAGGTCAAGTGAGACGTATGTGCCCCGAATGGAAAAGAGGTTACATTTTGAGAAAAAATCCAGTTAGACAAGGAGTCTCAGTAGTAAAGGCAGGGCATGTCAACGCTAATTCTAGTATCTCACCCTTCCCTGTAGTCTGAATAAAGTCTTTTAAGCAATATGATCATAGCCAACATACAGGGATCATCTCTGTATTTACTAAAATGCTGTCCAAAAGGCAGCCTTTAGGCAAGAAAGGATATGATGTTCAAGACAAGTTCAAAAACTGAGGGCACAGAGGCTAAAAAATTTAAAGTGGAAAAAGATGCATCATGAATTGTTCAGATACAGAAGAGCTCAGGACTTAAAATAAGTGGGAAGTAGTTGGACCTTCTTTATATAACTCTCACTGCTTTGCCCTCTCTGCTACCAGCCATTGCCTTCACAAAAGCCTAAATGCAGAGAAGACTCAAAAACGTGTGTGCTAATCAGTGTCTTGATAACGAATGCAACACCACCACCACCAAGACTGCTAGACTGCACCCAAACTTAACAGAATGTCTACATATATATTGTCTCAATCTCATCTTTAAATATACATATAATTCCATCAGTTAGGCTGTGCATATTCGAGAGACAAGCCACAACATCAAAACAAAAAAGTTCTTGAGAACAGAAAATTTTGATTTGTCAACTACATTCAACTACGAAAGCTTATGACATTCAAGGTCCCTGTTTTGAAGTTTGAGGAACAGTTTGCAGAAGTATGCTGCAATCTCCACATCAATGGGCTTCACGGCTAAAATAAAATTTGATGGATTTTGCAGCGGTTATCTTTCAAGGATATCACATAAAACCTTTTTCTTCCCTATCCTAAACAGGGTTTAATTCTTCTGTCCGTGTTCCCTTGACTATGTCCCCTATCTTAGATTTTTAATACATGCATGATATACATAAAGTGCCTGTCTGTGTTCAAGAAGCATTTAGACAACACTCTTGAGATGTATGGTTTAATTCTTTAGGCTGCCCTGTGTGGTGTCAGGAGTAAGACTCAACGATCTTTGTGAGTGCCTTCCAACTCAAGGGCTTTCAGTGATTTATGTAGGGAGATAATATTGTGTAGCACTAGTCTTGGAAGAATTCAATAATGTAGTTTGAAATTTGAACAAGGTCTTACAATTAGTTTTTCTCTCACTTGGAATTAATAAACACAGTGTTTCAAAACTGTGAAGTACTTCACCTTGCATGGAACTGATGGGAAAGGCAGACTAGCTATTTACAACTTTTCCCTCATACTTTTAACTGTGTGAATTTGTTCTTAAACTCTTCCTGTGTAATCAAAATCACAACTACCACCCACTCAGTAAACTCAAGAAATAAACCCACATATTTCTATTTTCCCATTATTAGCATGCATACATCTCATTTTATAAGCATCTGTCTCAAAACACACTGTTAATTTGAGACTTGCTTCACTCTGTGATCTAATGCTATACCTATTATTTTAGAACACACCACCAGGCAGTAGGGTAGCAATGATGATTGCGCAATAGTTATCAAATCACCACGTGTTTCCTGTTGTCCCAAAGTAACATAAAGGCACCCACCCACTCAGTAGATCTTTCCTTTGGCATTATCTGCAGAAAAAAGGGTAAGAGCTGTCCTATATTCTTAGGATAGCTTGTACACAATCTAGGGTTGCTCCTTTTATCAACAACTGTGCTGTCCATGAATAAGGAGGCACTGAATTTTTCTCCTGAAGCACAGTTACACAGTTCTAATTACATTAAAACATCTAATGCGACCCACACCAGAGAACAGCAACAAGCCTGAATTGTCCCTTACAATAAGAACATGTAACACCTGCTACAGTTTGCAAAATCCTATGGTGGGCAGAGAAAAAAAAAATAGTACTTTGGGAATCAGTCAACCACAAGGTTGGGGATAAATGTATACCTGATGAACACAACACATTTCCAGTATATGCATAACAAAATTATGAGGTCAATCATGTGTCGATGTGTCATTTCACTAGAAACTGCAGAATGAGATTAATAAATACTATCTTCCTCTGAGAAACAGGCTATCAAATTCCATCTGGAAATTATTTTTAAATGAGAGCTTAAGAATAAATATGTAGTGCCTGTGTCCCTATAGTTAAATATCGGGCACATCACAAAACAGCCCTACTTGGAGCTGTGGGGTTATGAATACAGCACAGCTCTGACTCAACTAAACAAACATGTCACACAGGGGCATTTTCAATCCACGTGAATACTAATGCCGACCTAAGGCAGAAGCAGCAGCAGTTTAAAAGGCATTATTTTCCTCATACAGGCTTCCAAACCACAAGTACACTCAGTGAAATCAACTAAAATTGGATTTAGAAAGCCTACAAAATAGGCCATTAACTTCATATGAAGTTACATAAGAAATTTTTAGATCTGATTGGTTTCACATCAATGACAAAAAAATTGAAAATGGTTGATTAAGCAGGCAAACAGCCAATTAATGGGTTTTCGTTTGTTTGTTTGTTGTTGTTGTTAAATGACTGGTCCAGTATTATCTGCTTTAATAATTTATAGCTCTATTAAAAAAGCGTGATCAAAAACCTTCAGAAGCCGAGCACTTGGACAGCAGTTGAGGGTCTCTGCTATAAGACAGAATGTGGAATTTCACCCGCACTCAGTTTCCTTTGCTGTTATGCCTGAAATAGCCAAGTTGATGACAATTTCTAACACACCCTAATACAGATTGATGAAAGACCTAATAACAAGGAGCTTCAGGTATATGACAGCTCATCGCTCTACACTGCTAAACAGCTACTCCAATGCCTTTGTATCAGTTCAGCTAGAGTCTGTACTAAAGTCTGTACTAAAGGACTCTAGTGAAGTCCCATAAGCATGATTTCTCTGTAGTTGTACACCACTTTCCTCGCTCTACCCTAACAGACAGCTGTATCTGATGATGTAAATCAAATGAGGAAACTAAGAATATCCTATAATTATATACTTGCTACTGACAGATTACGAGCAAGCATAAAGAATAGGAATTACGCTTTCCAAAATGTTACAAAAGGAATTTGTTGAGGCCTGTACACTAGATATGGATTTGAAAATACAGAACAATCAATAAATCAGGAACTATTAAGTCAGCACACAAAAGAGATATGAGGACATCTCCTGACTATCAAATTATTTGCAGTTCTGAAGCAGTTAGACCACTAAAGCAAAGTCTAGGCATTAAATATCATACAAATAGTACAAATCCACAACCCAAACAAAGCCAGAATTGAGACTTCAGCTGATTTCTGACAACAGTAAAAGAAAAAGGAGTAATCTACGTTTGTGCAAACGACTCTTTTTTCAAGATACATCAAAGCTGACGTGTAAATCAGGTGAGAAGTGTTTGCACTGCTGCAACTGCTATCTAACTGTCAGTCAAGCAACTAACAATGTTTTCTGCAGCAGGAGATTAAGACCAACTCAAACGAACTTTCCACAGAGTTTATAGCAGATGTTTGTTTGTTGTTTTTAGCAATGTACCTGCCAAAAATATTTTGAGATTAATTGGTTCTAGTAATTGCATACAAAAAAAGGATATACTTAAATATCAACTCTGTTGCCTTAAAATACACAGGTGAAGTACATGGCACAAGCTACACATCAACCAATACCACACAACTGGCTCTTCAGGAATCATACCAAGGATCTATGAGAACCACAAAGAGGTCCATTTTTAACTGCCAAAGGCAATTAAAGTAATGTAATTTAAAGAATAATTTTGCAATCTGACTGCCAATCTGTACTACAAACAGATCCTTTTCAACACCAAGGGATTCTTCTGATCCCCTTAGTCCAGAAGATAGTCTTGTTACTGGAGTCTCAAACTAATAATTTTTCGAACTGAGTGGTAAAGCGAAAACCCAGTGTCTTGCAGCATTTTTGGAAGCTGTATGTACTTTAGGTGACAATGAGCTACTGGTGCTGCATTTTTGACTCCATGTCAAAAATATTTTATTTTTCACACTTCAGCATAACCCAAATCAGTCATTTTAGTCTAAAAATTTTGCTGCTGCCAGTAGAGAGATTTTTGAACTACTATTTGTAGTCTGGACCAAGTGTTTACACAATGAATCAAGCTAAGGACCCTATAGCAGTACTGTGGCTTCAACAAGCCTTCAAAGAGGGCAAAGTACATGGAACCAACAGCCAAAATTAGCTCTTGTACTAGAGCATCAGAAACAGTGACTTTTTACAGGTCATTTTCTTACAGTATAGCTAGTACTTCTCAAAATCCACAAAAACAACACAACACTGGCAACATCTCGAGAACCAGTGTTCTTCATTTCAAGGCTACAAAGAGCTTAGAGAGACTTTCTACCTACAGTTCATTACACACTTAATACATTTTTTTTCTCCCTGTTAGGAAAAGAGAATGGGCTTGAGCCAAGCTAAATCAGAAGCATGGAAGGACTTCAAACTCTACAAGTGAATTTTTAATCAAGACAACTATTGTTACAATTAGCTCCTTAACTGTAAGGTTTGCTACAAGAGCCTATCAGTTCATTCAAGGCAGCCTGAACTGGCCTGACTGCACAATTATTTTCCGCCAACATCACAACCCTCACAATCAGGATGAATCCTCTTACACACATTGCAAGCATCCATTCAGTGAAGGATTAGCATAATATTAAGGCCATCTGAAGTACAGAAATGAACAGCACTGAATGTTTTATTGTGCAGCCATTTGGTTATGCGCAAGAGGGGATAACCCAGCCAAGACATCTGGCACAAATTACCATCATCGCAGTTTTTCTGCACCATTTTTAAAACTCGAGTCAGCACCTGCATGTTGATGTTGAAGTCGCAACACGTTTCCAGGGCCTACTCTTAAGCAAAGCCAGTCTGGCAAGACTGAAGAACTGAAATAGCAGTCTGCTTTGGCACAAAATTAAGCGGGCACAGAATACTCCACCTTCCTTATAAAGCTCAATATTACAAGGCTAAACATCCAGATATTTTTTTTTTTAAAAAAAATGGAAAGGGCCTATTTAAAACAATATTCCTCTCTCTGTTCATAAACCTAGTCATGAGATACCACTCTACCACTTGTAGCTGGCTATTCCCTTTTTCCTGTCCTGGCTCAGAGAAGCTGGAAGCATGAATTAAGTCATATTCACGGCTCTCCTGATTCACCTACCTGATATAGGGATCCCTCCCAGACCTGTGCTGTGTTGTGGTGGGAGATTCAAGTCCAAGAAATTACTATTTGAGGTGGGATTTGCTGTGTGGTTCAAGTGCATGATGCTATTGCGTGGGAAGGCCATCCAAGGATAGCGAGCTGCTTGGCCTGGAAAACTGAAGGAGTTGTAAACTGCTCGATGCTGTTGAAACTGTGGGAACCTCTGTGGCATGACTGGAAAGGTGCTACTGAGAGAGTTGGCATTTGTGGGTGCAGCAGGATGCAGGAATCCAGAGCCTGGCCCTTTGGCAGTTGTAGTGTGTGGGGTAGGGTTCTGAAGAGATGTGGGCGAGAGGGAAGGTTGGTCTTGGACTGACAGTTCCTTCTCAATCAGGTCTGCTAAGGCTTTGCGGGTGATGTCAAAGGGGTCAAACCCTAAGTCGTCCTCTTGCTGTTTGGAGGAACCAAACCCAAAAGCCGCTTGCCAGTCTGTGGAGGAGGACACTGGTATAGTTTCTGTTGGAGAGGAGACAAACAAAATTTAGAGGAAGAATTAGTAACTATTTATCCATACAAAAATTTTAGCCTTGGCGTACCTGAATCTGCATTGATAGTTATCTTTCATATTATCATACATGCTTTATGCATTTTCAAAGACACCTTATTCATCAGCTTAGGGCACCATTTTCAGGTCAAACTGTCATAGGTTTCTGCTTAAGGTTAAGTGACAGAACTAGCACATACTATTTTAATGGCAGGATTGCTCTGTTCTGGAGTTATAGAAAAGCCTTGTCACATAAGTATTTTCATTTTTAGAACCAAGCAGAAAGAGACAAAAAACACACTTGCTTAGAACCTTCCTTACATTCTTATTACTTGAAGGAAGTGTGACCAAGCAGAGTTTAAATAATTTTTATTCAGTTCAATATTTTGCTTTCACTATTAATGCTGTGCTTCAGCTCTACTGTGCAAGAAATGCAGGGAAGAGATGTTCCATCTCAAAGAGGGAACATGCAAGCAGTGGTTAAAAACAAATGAAAAAACCACACACACTGCCTACCATTATGAAGAAGAACAAGCCAAATTCTTGACTAGACACCTTGATACAGCAATAGGAAATAAAGAACTACATTACAAGATGTCATTATATATATATATATAGTGTTGCAGAAAAAGTCCTATTAGAATTTCCCTGCATTTTCAATTACTACTTCATTTAATTATACTGTTTAAATTTCTTAATCAGGTTGAGTGGGTCTAGTTTCACAGTATTTTTCCTCAAAACTGGGGTAATGCAAGCTGATGAGTACAAGGTAGTATCACTCACAACATTAACTCCCTCTGCTGGCAGGAAACCTGGTCTGCTGCTTTAAGTTAAAATTAAGCTTAGCATCCTCTCTTAGAAAAGAAGTCCACACTTTTACTTTCACTCTAAAATCCATGAGGATATACAGAGCTACTAGGCAAAACCCTGTACTTTGTATTCTTATTTAAATAACAACCATGCATTTTATATTAATTATGAAACAAACAAGATCTCTACTGCCTGGAAATTATCTGTAACTGCTAATTAATCCTCAAAACACACCTCTGCATATAGTACCTTAGCAGCAAGTAGCTTTCCTTAGTAAAAAACATTGTTTACAAACAGGATTATGACAGAAAAACATGAGAAGGCAAGTAATCACTAAGGAAATCAATTGTGTCTTAAAGTATCATTTACAGTCTATTTATTACTGATACTGTTTAATTTAGTTTTCTACCAATTCCCTCAGGTTTTTAACTTGTGAGCTCTTAAATAGCGTTAACCATTCTCAAGACTATATAAATATATCTAAACTGATGTTTCATTCGTATGAAGTGGTATTTCATAGGAAAGTACCTGGAAAATACAAGTATCTCTTGGCTGATGTAATCAACCATATATTTTTATCTTTTCCTAACGTATGTAATCTCACTTCAGAAAAGATCAGGCACCTTCAGATAACTATGCAGTTTTGAATTTCAGTGCACAGCTGCTGATGCTAGAATTATAGATAACAGATAATTACACTAACATATACTGACATTGCATATTTTCCCCACTTTCAGTAAAAACCTGTAAAATTAAATATTAAGCATACATATCATTCTATTATTTAGAAAGGCATATGGCTAAGAAAAACTACAATAAGCACTCAGCTAATTTAGCAATGTAGCTCGATAACTCTGGAAAATGTCTTTCAGAAGAAACTCTTACTTCAGTGCAATTAATTTTTAGATAGGTGGCAAAATTTAATAATTTCCAAAAGGAAAAAAACAACAGTATGGAGTAAGCCCTAGAGCTTTTGGTACTACAGTTTCAGCCATCAGCTGCAAAAGCAAGCAATACCCAGCACGTAACCTGTGTACATACCTGATGTGAAGAGGCTCTGTGGTTCTGGTGCTGTGGGCCAGTCATTTGAAGTCTGTGGAGAACTGGGGAATGGAGGAAGCCCACTAGGGATGGGGTTAGGGTGCCGGAAGTTGTCAGAGAAGAGTGATTGTGACTCTGTTACAGCCCCTTCAAAAGGAGACCGTGCACTGTGATTAGATGAACTGACGGGTATGACTGGATTGGGTTTTGTTAAACCAGGCGGTGGTGAAGGTGTGTCGCTGTTTGTTATCTACAGGCAAGAGAGGATGAGAAACAATTAGGACCTGTTCATATATAAAGTATTTTCACTAACTACAGTTGAAAAATGTCCTCAAAAATTTTGGCTGCAGTTAGATTAGTTAATATAAAGCTCAGTACAAAGCTCAATACAAGTTCAAACATAAGAAACAACGCAGCAGTAGCATTTTTAAAATTTTGCTTAAAATCATGATATACTTCAGAAAGTACTTGCTTCTCCAACTACAAGTTACACCAAGCCCTCAAACTTAATTTTCACTTTCACATCATTTATCTTTATGTCTCACCTGCTGGGAGCTGTCACCATTTCCTATACTGAGGGAATCTGAAGGTTTGTCAATAGGGCTGCAAAAGTAAGAGGGAGGAAAAAAAAGACAGTAAGACACTCAAGTATTTGATGTGAAAATCAACATTTGCTTTTGTGGTGGTAGAAAAGCCTTGAAATAGAGACAAAGCAAAAATTAATTAGGATGAATTAAGAAGGTAAAAAGCCCATTTATTTATGACACTTGTGTTTTTTAATTCCAATAATTTGTCATACACTGTAATACTTCCTCCTACCACTCTTGACTGTGCTTGCTGACTGCCCTGTTAAGAAACAAAAGGAAAGTTTTTAACACATTCACAGTAACTCTATACCATTAAAAAAACATTAGAAAACAGGACTCTTGTACTACAGCAATATTCCATAGTACTTAGTTCCACCTATGTTACTACCGGAGAGGACCTTGGGAGCAGATTTGTTTTTCAAATACCTAAATTGTCAGTTTTCATAAAAATCCTAAATAAATCTGTGGAAAGACAGAAGATTACATTAACTATTTAGGCCTGGTGGAAGTCAAGTTTTCCACCAGCCTTCAAGCTTCAACTAGCAGTAGTAGTAGTTCCAAGCTAAGAAAACTGAGTTTTGAGATGACAGAAAGGGAAAATGCAGAAAAAGACACAGCATAAGCAAACTGTCAAATATAAAGAGAATAAAAGATAGGATGCATCAGAAAATCACCTCAGAAACCTATTCACTGGGAATTAACACGACTTGGCTGATATGGCACATCTTAGGATTCAAGATTCTGACTGGCATCTGTGAGTTGCCTTAATTATGCTAATGCCACACTAATGAAACAGTATTACTTCAAGTTCAGATTAAAATCTCTCATTTACAACTTTAAGGTACTTCCTGCGTACCTTGAACTTACGGGTTTTTATCTACCCATAAGAGAAGATGCACAAGCACTAGGCTACATAGCCCAAAACACCAGTCCTACAAACAAGGACCACAAGCAAGAATATGAATTTCAGTTCTGTTAAGAGGCCAGAATATGATGCATATCAAACTACAGGCTTGACGTATTAGCACAAGACAAATTATATATATAGTAATTATTTTGACTGGGTGCAGACTTCAGATTCTAGCTACACCTTGTTTTCAAATGACCCTTGCTGCTGCAAAGTTTAAATATTGCACAAAGCCACATACCAAGGTCAAAAATTCATAAGACTACTTCCTCCCTTATTTGTTCTCCCCATCCTAGAGTAACTAGAGTCAAAATCCAGCAGAATTAATTCTTCTCCATTCTAAAGAAACTGTAAGAGCAATCCATAAATAAAAATTTTTGTGCAAAAGAACACTGATGGAGTGTCTCCTAAAGATAACTGCAGCACTTATGACTGTAAAAGAAAAATCAGAGGAATATACTTGCAAACAGGCATTACTGCAGTGAAGATTTACAAATACTTCCTACTCAGAGGCTGAACGGCACTAATAAAGTTCTTCTAAGGTAGTTTGTTTCCAATGGATTACTACTTTCTGAATACCTACAGCACGAAAGTTTGCTGTAGATTCTTCTCCATGCAATCATTCTGATTGTACAGCTGATATTCCAGTCCAATTCTCTTTTCAAAACTGCTGACAGGAAGTCATAGAAAGATATGGGGAAGACAACTTCTAATGACAATCTAAGTGTTGAAAATGTTTATTATACCTGAACCTGCCTAAGAAGCCCTTAACTGTAAGGCAGGCTTCCAGTCCTCAGGAAAGAACAAGATTCAATATCTACCAGTTACCATATTTTTTACCTACCCTTAGTACATTCTTTTCACAAAAAGATACAGAAGCTGCAGGTCACTACTGAGATGCAACCATAGGACCTCTGACCACACCTCAGCGGGACTGCTAATAAGCATAAAAAGGTACCACTTTCGACAGCATTCACAATGTTAAAGCATCAGTTTGACACTGATTTAAGATAACCATCAGCTACTTAATTGTCAACACTACTTCTTGAAATACTAGGGTTTACCTTATTTTTCCCTCTAAGTTCTGAGTGAACTCAACTGACATTACTTAAGGGGGTCCATAACAAACAAACCAGCACAACTACAGACTACCACCAGAACTGCAAGTGATGCTCATGATATGATGGAAGAGGACACCAGCTCTACTCAAGGAGCGCACCAGGAGAGGAAAAGAAAATAAAAATGTTGGTTAGCAATAAGGAAGTTATTGCAAATTGACAAATCACTTCCTCTGCAACAAAGAAGCCTGAGATGAATCTGCTGCCCTGCTGTTCCCATTACTGTGTACTAAAATCAGGGAGCCCTTACCTCTGCAGTTGTCTTTCTGGAACACACCACTGGAAGGAGATGACTGATATTCAGCCCTAACACTTAGCTTCCTTCTGTTGAAGCTTTTCCAAGTTGCAAGCCTCCTGATGTACAGGAGCTAGCGTGTGTTACTTTTGTAAAAGCTTCTGTATAGAAATGGAAGGCTCAGCTCTGGCTGGGGCCATGCAGCTACATAAGCTGTGGATCCTCTGGTTATTCTGTTCCCCTCAGCCCTTACCTGTACCATCACTTACTAACTTCACGTTGGGGTTCTGCGCAATCCGCCAATTGGTCTTTTTTGACATGGGCAAAGCTAAGCCCAGCTTCTTGTGACCTGATCAGGATTTGAATCCAGCTCTCCAACCAGAGAGAGTCTGGAGAATCATTCCCTCCACACCAATCAGTGAGAGAGAAAGCAAGCTATCTGAAGTATAAAAGGCAGCACAATTACCCGAAATCTGAGTCTGCACCATCTGGAGTCATGTGTTCTGGGTCTGTGCCATTTTCTAATATAGGAGGCGTTTTCCTGTGTTCCATTGTTAAACCGTTGGCTGATTTACTTGAACTCTGTAATGATGGCCAGGCATCTTTGTTATTACTGTTGGGTCTGGAAAAAGGCAAGAGTAAAAAAAAAAAAAAAAAAAGAAGAGTTCAAGTTATGAAGAAAGTGTTTTTAAAAAATTGTAACCACAGGGGAAACGAATCCTTGTGCCAGACAATCCATAAAAATAGATTTATCTGGATATTATTTCTCAGATTTTAAATGGTGTCAATTTAAAAAAAAATATAATTAGTGGGGTAGGGAAGGGAGAGAGAAAACTGGGGGTAATTTTTTCTGCTTTCTTCACTGAATAAATAGCTGTTCTGCCAACGCTGGAGTCCAAACTTGTCCATTTTGGGGAAAGGAAAAAAAATAATAAAAAACCCCCAAAACCTAAAAATTCATGAACAGCTTCAAGTATCCAGACCTACACACACCTCATTTTGAATTACTTCCTTTAGCCCATAAGTATTTTTAAGTTCTGTAAATTGTGAACTAAATCACTTTTTTGCTTTTAAATAAATGCTTTAGATTCCAGGCCCTAAAAAGCCTGGTCCCAACAGATGAAGTTTGTGTTTTACACCTACGCAAGAGTCCACAACTTTAGTAATACACAATGAGACCCATCATACCACCACGCTCTTCAAGTTATTGCTCCCTTAATTTTTAGTTTAAAGCCATTATTATTTCCTTTTTACAAAGTAACATTACATTTCATTTCAAAATGCACCTTAGATCTGTAAGAAGTACAAGAGAGGATTCAAAGCCCAAGTTTTTGCTGAAAATAGTTACTTTTATCCAGTGGTATCCACTAATCCTACAATCTTATTACTATTAACTTTAGCTTTTTGTTTGCTTCAGTTAGGATGCTGTTCTTAATCTCCAAGTGCTGTCATTGTAAGGAACAGGCTTTGAAAAAAAAGTATTTTTTAATACATATGTTCATCTTGATGCCTACCCTTCATTAATATCTTATTACATGGTCCAAAAATTACTCTGCATCTCTAGGTCGGTTTACTAAGTTCACAGTCAGAATCTAGAAATTCCTACAGCTGCTTATATCAACACAAATGTTTATTACTCCTATACAGATAAAATCGGTACTAGTAGCTATCATCAAATCCGAGTTAGTATTCCAAGATTTGTTACTCTACCTCCATCTTTGTTCATATACTTATATACATATATATTTATATGAGAGCCTTGACCTGATTTACAGATTTCATCTTTGCTTTGTACACATTTGAAATAAGTTAGAGATAGTAAGTTGATCAGGTATTGAACATCAAGGAATGAAGACATAATTAGCACAATGTCAGTCATTTAATATTCTAATCCTTACATAAATGAGCTGTAATCTAGATATAGCAAGACTTCCAAGCCATTAACATATTTATTCTAAATATTACAATTTAAATCTGCTGCAGTACAAAGCCATGTCCATACTAAAACTAACTTTAAAATGTCACACTTAGAAGTCAGTTCTGCATTCAAGGAGAAAGGTAAAGAAAAACTGGTTTATGTTCTGGGGTGGGTTTCCGTACATATAGGGGGTTTTGTTTCGTTTAAATGCAAGGCTGCGCGCTTCTAAAGCGCTGTTCTCTAAAAGACCAGCAACTGTATAACAAGGGTTTCCACTTGTAGCATAAGCAAGCGTTCATTTCAGTTATTTAGGAAAAGATCAATAGGAAAAGAAATTAAAAACTTGATCTGTTTTAAACATGGAATATACTTCTAATTACAAGGGAAAGCAGTCACCATGACTATCAAGTGACATACTGAGAGATGAGCACTGGAGAATTTTTACATTTGCCTTCATCAGCAAGAAAAAGGTCTATGAGCAGGAACTTTCAAATTAGAACACAATCATGAAAAAGCATTTATGCATAGTTTGTTTCATACAGCTGGCCATTTATACTTGAACATCTACTATTTAGAACTCAACTTCTGTTCAATTCCAGAGTGAAACAGAAATCCTGAACTCCATAAATACAAGAGCAACCACAAAATTGTCAGAGGCTCCGACAAAGTGTCAGAAATATTAATATCGTATCTATGAATCAGACAAAACCAAGAATGCCATTGGGCAGAAAGCTGTGAAGGAAAACAACACGCCTTTACAAGCTCACAAGCTACGTTTTCTACTGATGAGACAGGACTCGAAGAAACACTCAAAATCCCAGCTGCAGGAAGAAATTCACTTTGCAACCCAAAAAGGTGTTAACAAAGAACTCCAGACCACTTGTTGCCTTTAAATTGCCATTTTTAATACAAGCGTCAAAGTGTTAGCACCACAGACTGGCCAGCTCCAATTCAGAGTTGCTTTCTGAAGTCTTCAGGGTTTGCTGCAGTTTCAGATAGAGCATTCTCTCCTCATCGGTATAATCTGTTTTTCTGGGACCTAATTAGGTTTCAACTTCAGATTAGTTCAGAGTTTGAATATAAAATAATATAAATAATATAAAATAATCAACACCCAAACACAGGAAGTGGTGTATTTGCTTTACTTGCTGCACTTTACCTTCTAAGTCAATACTAAACTAGTGCCCAAGAAATAAGAAGTGGCACAGTCCTCAAGAAAACATCCAGCTAGAGGTTCTGATCACTTGCAGTCACATGACACTTCCTCCAGAAGTTAAAGAAAATAATCCCAGTACACCAGCTGGGATACCAGTTCTCAGAATTATATTCTGCTTAGTCAAGCTCCACTAGCAATATTTCAGATACAGGATCCACTTTCTTGCTTAAATTGCTGTGCAGTGATGCTGCCAGTGGCAAATTGTCCAAAAAATTCAGATAAATTACGACACAAGCCCCAATTACTAGGCCAAGGTGTGTACAAAGTGCAGTCTAACTTTTACTATTTCCACCCTGCACATCTCATTATGAAAATTCTACAAAAAGGAGCCCAGGAAATTAACATTTTTTAGAATCTTTATCTTAAATATGACATTTGAGTGGATAGTTCATATAAGGACTGATAACCTGAGGCCTTCCATTTATCCTTGCGTGACTATGTACTCATATGGACAGAAGTCTTTTCATAACTTACTTAACAAACTATTAACAGGCAGTAATAAGCCACATCTGCAATTACAACATAGTAAAAAATAAATCATTTTAGTTTATTAGCTAAAACCAAGATATCTTTCATTCATACACAAAAGAAACTCATTTTACTTTCAATTTCCAAGGTCCTGACACCTAACATAAGGACTGGAGTATAAATCATGATGTAAAAAGCACAGTAAGAAACATATCAAGACTATAAGACACCTCAGCTGTGAGAGTACAGACTGCATTCATCATGACACTACACCAAGGAAGCTGACATACAAACTTTAACAAATTTAAGTGTTTATGGAAAACATAAAGTATAAGGTCTTTCAAAATAAGAATACCTCATTCTGAACTAGTGATCCAAATGCACACAGCAGAAAAACATTTCTTTACCAAGTAATACTCTCTCTCAATTTGTTGTAATACAAAGTGGTGCACATGTCTCCACACAGAGAAAACTGGTACTGGTTTATCAACGTCAGTACTTACGCATCATACCTCTGCAGTGCTGTCACTTTGTTCTTGTTCTTGTCAACTGTACCCGTAGATAACTGGAGAAAGTTGGGGTTTAATTTGTATAATTCTTGCAGTAGTTTCTGTTCATATTCCTGATGCTTACCCGCCTAAGGAAAGACAAACTCACGATGAATGAATGCTGGTTTAATATCTATTTTTATAGGTAGAAAAAAATATTTTTATATATAAATATACAAATACACAGCCCCTAAAAATTATTTTTATATATAAATATACAAATATACATCCCACAGCTCAGTAATAAGGCTTTAACAACTTAACAGGTGACTCCTGGCTGAAACTCAAACCAGTGCTTCTCAATCTCAGCACAGGCATGATCTCAATGAATCTAAAGCTTGCCCAGAAATCACTCTGATATATGGACCAATTAGTAATTTTCTGAGAGATTTATAAAGCAGAGAAATAGTTACAACCTTACAAGAACTTGCTCTTCAGTTTTAACCACAAGTTCTACAATATACCTTCTAAATCACAAACAGCTAGATCTCCAAGACAAGGCTGCAATTAATTTATCAACCATACTAAGATTTTCAGAAGACAGGAAGGAGTGAAAATCTCTCTTTTAAACCAAAACAAAACTAATTTAATAACAGATTAATAAAAACAGCTGAGGTGATCTGAGTGTTAACTATCATGTAATAAGAGGTATATTCTGAGCAATAACTGATAAATCATTTTTTTTTCAAAACAGGAATATGCTAGGTTTTCAGTTAACTGAATTAACTGAGAATTTTTTGTGATCAAAAATTGAGGAAGGCCAATTTTGAAGCCAGTGAGTGAAAGAAGAGAGTATGCCAGTCTATCCTATCCGTAACACTCTTGGCTAAATATTTGAAACAAAGTCAGCTATATCCTCTCCTCCAAATATTTAAAGTGACATCTGAAACAAATCCAAGATGTACATTCATGTATTTGTCAGTTGTTATACTAGTCCAACCTCAGAACTACTACTTGCAAGTTAAGTATTGTAATGAGCTGAATCAAGATGCAAAATAGAATCGTGAATTTGAAGTTGTCAACAGCTTTTATCTAGAGTTTTCAGATACTAAGAGATGTTCTTTAGCAAAGGAAACAAGTATCAAGATTTATGGTCAGACCTTCTGAATCTTAAGTCTGGAACACATGTAAATATCACATTTTCAGTATTGATTTAAAAGCTCTCACATTACTTGTACACCTAAAAATTAACACTTTCATATTACTTCATTCTTTTTATAAATATTTTCTTGGAACAGGAACGGAATTGATGCACAGGCAATGTGGACATCCTCCCAGAAAAAAACCTAAACAAAAAACTATTGCTTGTTTCACTTATAAAAAAATAAATACCACAAAGAAACCAAAAAAGTAGGAATGTTTGACAAAATTCAGGAAACAGTACTGTTGGGAAACTAAATTCCCTTATGGGTCCTTCAGAAGGGCAACTGCGAGTCAGTCAAACACTATAAATAGCTCCATTTTTTTGCTACTTAATTTTCCAATTTGTTACTTGTTGATTCTGAATGTGTCTTTATGTAGACAACTCTCAAAAAGGACACTGAAACACTGGTGTATGCAGCATCTTATCCAATTTTGTCAGTGTCTACACCCAAGCTAGTCCCTACAGTAGCAAAACACGGTTCTAGAGTATGGTTCACTTAAATGCAAACTTTGAGATATATTACACTATTACACACTGGTAAAGCTTTATTTTTGCCATCTGCAATGGACAGAATATAAGCAAACAGCTCAGATGCACAGATCTGCACTGCAACCGTTAAGCAGTCGAGTAAAAAAAAAAACAAAACAACCTCCTGGGATGTTGGCAAAAGACTGAACATCATGATCAGGAACACTGGGCCAGTCCTAAGCTCACCTACCTGTCACATAAACCTAAGGCAGAAACAAGATTAAAGTCCTATACAAGAGCTTGCAGTAATCATGATTTATAACAAGCAATCCAGAGGCCGAACTTAGCATCTCCAACCTACTTTACCTAAATCCCCAACTTCATTTTCAGAGACTTCCTGGAGTCCTACCAGTTCTTTTCAGTTTGTCACAGTGTTTAAGCTCTATTAACAGTTATTGAACCTAGAAGTTGGGGTCATCCCCTGACGATTTTAATTTTTTTAAATACAAAATCAAAGTCTGTCACAATGAACATTCAACCTCATTAAATGACCCTGTAAATTCCCTGACACTCACTCAAATTCCAGAAAGCTGGTGCACTGAAAGTACAATGCACTTTTCAATAGCTGTGCAATTTACAACGATTTCCAAGAAAGTAATACAAAACCAAGGAAGTTTAAGGAACATAACAAGGAACAGGAAAGAAAGATTCATTTAAGTCACCAAGATCAAGTAAAATCCACTCAAGACTTCAGAAAGAACTCACATGTGAAACTGAATTCCTGTCCAACGCATGTAGCTTATCAATTTTAACTGGCAGTTAGGCCAGAGGACTGAACGATTGCCACTGCCTTCTACAAAAAGGGTTGTAGAAAAGATCCTGTGAACTACAGACTGCTAAGTCCACCTTCCATCCATAAAGTCTGTTTCAAAAAACAGAACTCTATTTCACTAACATGATGGAATTTTATGATCGTATCTGTAAGTATAACTAAAGAAAATCCACAAAATTTTATAAAAAGCCTTTGATTAGGTTTTAAATGAGAAGTTTTTTACAAAGCTGAGATAGAGGAAAGGTTTTTTGAGTGAATTGAAACTGGTTCAAAGACAGAAAAGCAAAGTTAAGACTTAGTAGTCACTCTTTCAACATGCAGAAGCAAGCAATGAGGAATGACGACCAGAATCAGTTTTATGTACCACCATCAACATGAATGAGAAATAAGTAAAGAGCAAGCTCCTCGCTGACAGTACCAAGCTCTTCAGGTAGTGAACTGCCAGGCTGATAATGAGGAACTCTGAAAGAATCCCAGAGAACTCAGCAAATAGGCAGCAAACAAGCTTCACCAGAGGCATGTCAGGTAACACCCTCAAGTAAAAGTAGCCTAAACCATACTAACACTCTATTGACTTGTGAACTGGCTGCTACAGTTCAGAACAGAGGTACTGAGCTTACTGCCAGATCTCTGAAATTGTCAGTTAACTGGCAACCAAACACAAAATGTGATGGGCATCATTAGGAAAGGCATTTAAAAAAAAAAAAACAAACCAGCAAACAACAGAAACCCAAAATGCCATAAACCACCGCACACAAAACATCAGGGACTGCTGTATGAAATTCTGCTTCCCCAACATCATGAGTATGTGTCTGCTTCTCAAGGAGGGCATGGTTAGAAGGTACAGTGTAAGACAGAAATCCACAGTTAAAAGGTAAAGTGAAAGACAGAAATCATCACAGAAAGGGAGGTGCCCAGAAACGCTGCGATCTGGAGAGAAGGCTGAGAGATAAGATAAAGTTTTACAGCTTCAAAAAGGCAATGGATAAGGAGAATAAGGGTTTTGCTTTTAGCAAGTACTACAATGCTAGGATTAGGAAACACCTGAAAAAAAAAAAATCTAACTGGAGATCAGTTTAACACATGTGAAAGAAAGCACTATACAAAACAGCTGGTGAAATTCTGGGGCTTACTGCCACAAAAGACTATAAGGTTGTCAGTATCAGCAGGTTCAAAGTGGATTAAAATTCATGGCTGACATCTCTGAAAAACTCAGAAGCCTAGACAAGAACATACTCTCAAACATGGATAATACAACAGACACAGATAGTGCGAGAAATAGAGAGAAATGAATAGGAAAGGTGGCCTGGTTTGCAAGTTCTCTTTGTATTTCACCTCCTATTGCCATTATCCATGACAAAATATATACTACAGTGACTATTCATCTGAAGCAGCAGGGTATTTTTTTTTTCCTAACTTAGGAAAATGTAGCCAAAATCCTCAGAAATCACTGCTAATTTCTGGAAAAAATGTTTAATAGATATGGGCCTTCTTATTCTCTGGCTTACATCAGCCTAACACATGAAATAAAGTCTACTTGCACAACATTTCTGTGAGCACTAGGGGTGGAGACCATCTGCTTCATGGACAGACCACATGGAAAAGTAACAGCACGGATGCAAGGCTGGCAGACTTGAGACTGAGTTTAAAAGCTTCACCATACCTCATGTTGGTCAGACCCAAAAGACGTCAGAATGTACCACCTTTGAGAAAATAAAGCTACCCTTTTACTTGCTTCCCCTACCCCAGGTAATAAGCATTTTAATGTTGAGATAGTAAAAAAATCCTTGCATTGGTATTTAAGTTCTATTACAGTTATCCTCAATGTTTTATTTCTAAATGGATCTGCATTAACTTCTTTCACAGAGATTTAAAATAACATGTATTACCTTGCATTGGTATGAATAAAGCGCAAGTAGATAAGTCAAGGTTATTTAAATTCCTGGCTACGAGTTTACTCTCCATCTTTTTGACTCATGAACACCCAGTTGCTTTTTCAGCTTTTAAAAGCAGCATGTAATGAAAAAATTTAACTAACTGTTCACTTCCAATATCCAACTAGTTAATCACCTTTTAAATGTCAAAATTAATCTCTGCCATAACATTCAGCAAAAGGCTACATTATACACATATTAGTCTAAATTAAATACAATGAAATACACTCATGTCACATTTCATGTGCTTCCCATTCATTACACTTACCTGCATTTCCTCTTTTGTGAAACTGGCTGCTTCATCTCCCAGCTCATGTAGATACATGCAGTCTGGTTTTGGACACTGCATATTTTTTAGAAAATAACTGCAATATTTTGTTGTACCTAATGATGCCTGAAAAAGGGAAAAAATCATTACTTAAGCACTGGAGGTTAAGAATGTCTTTCACAGTGTAAAGGGAAAAAAAATAGTTATGTCTGAAAAAGAACTAAAAAAAAAAATAAATAAATTCCTTCCCAAGATTTGGAGTTCCATCATAATGCACTTTTTGATGCAGATGGACTAGGAAGTCCATTTGTAAGAAATCTATATACTTGATTAGATAATTAGTAGGTATTTATCTTTTCAATCTAAATAAACAACAAAATAAGAGCCTCAGTAAATATTTGCATTCATAATCATAAGAAGCCAAACAAGGAGTTATGAGTTTGTATTACATGAATCTGGTTAGTATTTTGTAACAGGGCTAGGAAATTAGTATTAACTAGATAATTTTCTATAGCCACCAATTTAGCCAAGTGAGCCTGAGTACCTGTTTACACAGATACCAAAAGAAAAAAAAAATTCCCAGGAAGTTTGGGAGGTGTGGTGTCTGGACTACAGAAATGCTCTGTAAAAGCAAATAAATCAAGTTTTCACACTGTGCTATATAGCAAAGGAAAAACCAAACCAAACCACTATGGGAATGGGGAGGTCTTACATCTCTTTGTCTCAGACTTCATTTTAAGAAATGAATCCCCTATAATTATTGCCTGCTGGAAGCTCACTAAACTTGTGTCGTGCTTAATGCTAGGAAAATGGATCAAAATCCATTACCCAAAACCTGGACATTTTTGTTCCTAACTGCAAGCATATCCATCCAACTAAGATTTTATAATATGCACTGATATTAGTGTCCTGGTACATATACACAGAAAAGCAAAAATATTACTACCTTAAGTGTTCTGCCATCTACCACCACGTTATTGACACACTGTATGGCTCTGAGAGCATCTTCTGACCGGATGTATGTTACATATGCACTGGCACTTGGACCCTAGAAAGGAAACATACCATATTTTTTTTTTAATCTCTCCAGATAGAATTGGACATTAAGTTGCTTTTCACTTCATAAACTCACTAATTCACTGCTAGATGTTTTTAATAGGAAAACCAACAAAATTGGTGGAATCCATGAAAATTTACATGTAATGCATAAAGAATTGGGAAAATAAGAAATGTTGCCTGATCTAGTTGAGAGGCGTCCCTGCCCATGACAGGGAGGTGGGATTAAATGATCTCTAAGGTCCCATCCAGCCTAGGCCATTCGATGATGATGATGATGTTGCTTGGAAGTTCTAAAAATGCTCAAGGGTATTTTATCCTTGAAACACAGAGTAGTGAGTAAAAGCTACATTGCTGCTTCTTTGAAGGTTCTCATCCCATATCATAGTTTTTAACATTGCATCTTGCATTCAGCTTTGAGAGTCTGGGTGGACAATGCCTCAGTAACTTAACAGTAATTTGACTTTTGCAATGCTGTATCTTTTCTTTTTACTTCTTTAACCTATTGCTTAATCAGAAATAGAGAGCCCCAAATTCACTCTGCACACGTGTATTTTTCTCTGACGGAATTAAAAAAATATCACAAGGGCCTCTTAACTTACCTGTGAGCCTGCATATGATGTACTGTTATTAATGACGACTTTATGTATTTTACCAAACTTCCCAAAATATTCTGGTCGTTTCAAAACCTACAAGAAAAGAAAGTTAAAGTGGTATACTGGAAAATTAATTCACATATGGCTGCATTATTCTTCCACATAACTGTGAAAAGACAGCCTTTTAATAACAAACAGATCTCTTCCACAAAGGGAAGAACATGTATACGCAGGGTGTTTTTCAATGTAAAACGTGACTATTTGCAATACAGAGTACACCGCCACTGTTATAAAGAACTTGAATGAAGGATACCCCATATTTTACTGTGGGTTTTCTTAATTTTTTTCACTACACAGATCACTCAAACCCCACTCTGGCAAAATACAGGAATATTTCATGCCAAATAAGAAAAACGTATCTGCTTCATAATTTGAGGAAAATTAAAAATCACATTCATTCCAGTTTTAAAATAACCGCCTTAAACTTGCATTCAGATATACTAACTGCTAGGAACAAAACACTGAATCCTGACTCGCTTGCCCCACTGCAAAGAGAAAAAGAATAAACCAATCAGCTCAAGATAGCCTCAAGTTTTCAGAAGACCAGACTAAGTACAGGAAGACAGTATCTGACACTTAACAGGTGTGAGAAAAAAATGTTTCAAAAGCAACATGATGCTAAGATGAATGAGTATCACACCCCTGAAGAAAAAAAAAAAACCACAACAACAAATGCTCCTCTGTTGCCCTTCCCTGCATCAGTAAGTACAAATATTTATGGATCTTGCACAAAGCAGCAACATCTCCATCATATTAGGCAACTCTGCTGAACACCGGTTACCCACGTGCCATGGGCCTGGCAATGCATCTGACACAATCTGTACCAAAAGCCTTTTTTTTTTTAATCCCCATAATAGAAGGGGGTGCAAGCAAAAGCACTGACTGATCAGACTGAAGCTAGATAAACTAACAGTATTTCTAGTTCTAGACAATAACCTGAGAGGTTAAAAAGGAAGATTCGTTTCCCCAGGTCTGTCTTCATATTAACCCTGGACAGTACAGTTAAGCTGTACTGATCCAAGCACTTCTTTACTTATCATCTCCTCTCCCTTCTCAAGGGAGCATCAAAGTCTTCGAGATCTAACAGCATTAATCACATTTGGAACAACCTGTAGAACTACAGTGCCCGTTGTACAGACAACCAGTCTCACTCACTGGCCTCTTCTGACTGCTCTTCACTTGATCCATATCCTTTTGAAAGATCCTACATCCCATCTTTGGGCATCATTCCAAGAGACTGGCAATCTTGAGTAAAGTAGAAGAGTTTCTTCAAGAGTCTTGCAGATTATACTGCTGATGAGATATGGCAGCACAGCCTTCACAGTTTTCACAAGAGCATGTCAACAGAAGTGGATCCACCTGTACTCCATTATGAGCCACAGATCTATTTCCAGAAACAGCAAATAGCAGCCAATCTCCCCTTTCAAATCATCTTTACTTGTGCAGGAGTTTTTTGCTTGCTCGAGTGGAAAACTGAAATAGGACATATTGAATACTTATTTTTTAGCCCATCTCTCCTTCAGGCTAGCTTTCTTGGAAATCAAGTCATCTTGGTGCAATAGGCAATATTCAGTAAGTACACATTATCTTCTGGTATGTACTTAAATCCTCTATCTGGTCAAAGAAACCCAATACATTTTTCAGTAATAAATAGCACCAAGCCAATGTTGACAGTTGTTTGCAAATATTTGTGGCTCTATTCTTGTAGAAACTCAAGCGTTACATGCCAGATCAGTTTAACTTTGATTTTTCTCTTTCCTTCATATCCCTCCCTTTCTTCCCCCTTCAATAAGAGCAGCTTTTTACAGTTGTTCTTTCCCAGTCTACCAAAATGCAGCCCATACTCTGCAAGTCCTCAGAAACAGACACTTCTATCTGAGATTTCTCAGAGAATTTAGTCCAATCAATTTAACTTGGCACAGTAGTTTTGAAAACATCTATCTTATCCTGTAGTTCATTCCCTCCATATTCTAATGCAGGTACTTTCACTCATTAGCACTAATTCCATTAGCCACCCGCAGCTGAACTATTGATGGAATAAATAAAACATTTTAAACACAATTGGTTTTGTCAACATAATTGGTTCTTTTTGATGATGAAGAGTAGCAAGCCAACTCTTTCCTGGGTCTTCGTCTTACTACTTTTTTCTCCCTCAACTGACATCACCCTTTGCTCCTTCTTAGTTACACTTCAAGTGTTGGCTTTTTTCTTCTGGCCCTACAAGTTTGTGCTACACTACATTTGCTCTTTACAATTCAGCCAATCTCCTAATTTAGAATTGGTGCTGCACGACACAGCTACATAGTGCCAGCAGAACCAGTTTAAGAACATTAATATCTAAAAAAAAAAATCCTTAAGCTTATTTTTAGGTAAACAACAAACCATTTTTAAACAAATACAAAGAACAATTTCCTTAACAAAGCATCCATATTCCCAAAAAGCAAAGATATAAACGCTTATTGAGGTTATTTTTGAGAAGGAATCCAAACAAGCTCCCTTAAGAGGGGACCTCACCAGCAGTGAACCTTTTCAATGCTGCTTCATTTTCTACCCATCAGATAGACAGACAAAGCTGTGCACAAGGTTATTCCAGTGGTTTCTTGACAATAAGTTAAGAGCAAGATGTGTAAATGTGAACTGCTCACCTCTGGATCTGCTAGGCGCTGAGACAGCCCTACCACGAAGACGAGGTTCTTCTGTACAACCCGTACACTGGCCAAATGTTTGCGATTCTCTGATATCTTCTGTTTCCTCTCATTTTGTTTCTGTTTCTTTTCATTTTTTATCCTTTGCAGCTCTTCCTGGGAGAGTGGTTTGTACACTGCTGGATCTTCTGGATATGGCTAAATACAACAAATACCATTAAGAACAACCCATATAAGAAACAAATTTGAAAATCATTAATCCTGACATTTTAATATACAAACTTCTTCGTTATGCTGTTCTGTCTGTTATGGCCCATCAGATTTTATAAGTGGCATATTCCATCCTTTAGGAAAGGTGAATACCTTGCCTATTTCCCCAGAATTCTCCTATTTATAGACATAAGACTGATTTAGGCAATCACCACACTCTAACCCAGCCATCTAGTCAGCTTGGTAACACTACAAGCAGCTGCAATATGACAGCCAACACATCCTGTTAAAATTTCACTAACACAGCATAGTAAGTAGGGTGAAAGCATGTCCTGAATATTCACTTTATATTTAGTTGTCTGATACAGATATGGATACTTAAGTGTATTAGCAAAGTAAAGACTATGGGATAAGAATTCTAAATAGAAATGCAATTTCACTGGCCCATCAAGCTCAAGATGTAACACCAGCACATGGCTCAATCTTTTCACGGCTAACTTCTTCTAGTCAAGAGACAGATTTCAATACCATTACTGCTCACTGATTTAATAGTATTCTTACTGTGTTTGTGTTATCAGTCTGAAATTTGGGCTTTGTCTTCCCTGGACAAAGGTACATTTTTAACCTCAAGATTATCAGATACAGATAACTCCTAAAAGACAGACATAATAGATTTTAATTTCAAAAGTACCTTCTGCTAGTGTAAGTGTTCTCAGAATTATCTAGAAAGACTGCTCCCCTTGCCTTTATAGCAACGCTCTGCACACTATTTTAGCCTGGTCTACACCACAGTGCACTGTCCTCTGCCCCAGATTACTTCCTAAAGCAGTCCCACATCCCTTCCCTGTCCCAATTTTTTCAGACTGAGAGGTTATATTTCACACTTTATACGTAAAGGAAAGCTAAGCAAAGCAACAAGTAAATAAAAATACATTTCAGACAAAAAGAAGTGTTTCTAAACACTGAGATGAAGTAAAAAATGAGTAAACTACAAGAGATGTGCATTACAGTGAAGGCTTAAGATGAATAACTTAGGCTCACCAATATGTTGGAACTCAGTTCTTTGCTTGTACCACCATAACCAAAGGTTTCAATACGCAAGTTCAACAACAATGGATTTCATTCTATCCTGACTGCCCTTTGCTAATGGTAGAACACAAAACTAGCTGACATACTGTATGACCTGAGAGAAATCAAAAGCAGAAGACGAAAATAAGGCTTAGGTTAAAAGCACATATTCCTCATGCTTGCATGATGCTGCTGAAAGAACCAGCAAGTCCTCACACCAGATCATCTTCTGAGTACACCCCCAAACAAAACAAGAGCCATTTTACACTTGGAAGTTCAGCATCATTACACTATACTTGAGACATCTTCTAAAAATACACTGCAGTCAACTTCAGCAGATGGCATCTCATGGTTAAACAATAAGTTCTCTGCAACATGTTTTTAGTATCACAAAGCAATTTAAACTTGTAAGCTACTTTAGCAGTAGCCAAAAGGTGGCCAGACACTGGAATAGACTGCCTAGGGAGGTGGTTGAGTCACCATCCCTGGATGTGTTTAAGCATCGCTTAGATGTGGTGTTGTGGGATATGGTTTAGGAGTGAACTTGTAGTGTAGGGTTAATGGTTGGACTCAATGATCCCAAGGGTCTTTTCCAACCTGAATTGTTCTATGATTCTGTGATTCTATGAACTAACTTCTTAACATGAAGACACAGTAAGGACTCATGCTACCCTTGAAGAGCAGTTAAAACTGCTATTTCTTAAAAAGTTATGTTATTCACAACGTACTTGACAAACAACAGTGACCTGTTAGTAAATCATTTGAGATTAGCTATGGCCAATGATTATTTCGAGTTTTAACACATGTACATATGAGGACTTCAGAGATGCAGAACAATTCTGCAAGGCATTTCACTTTTTAAACAGCTTTTCAAACTCTGTGTTAGTCAATCATACAGAATAAAGAACAGATATTGTTTTGGTTTAGAGAAAAGAAAGACCGCTTGGCAAAGAGACAGTTAATTCGGTTATCACAATCAAGCTGAGTTAGGGTAGGAATGGGAAGAAAACAAGTGCAGCAGTATAAGGCAGATACAGTTTCAAAAATAAAGTGGCTTGCCCTACATCAAGTGATGTGGTATCATAACCACAAACCACCCTTTCACAGATTAATTCCTTCTTCACATCCTATACTACACAAGGCAAGGCTTGCAAGCGTGCTAGCCTCTGGTACTGTTAAGAAACAAATTCACTGTTTTCAGCAGGTTCAGTAAGGCTCCTCAAGGTTCAAGAAAACTACAGCAAACAGTGCTAAAGTTCATCAGCTTCTTTCTTAGAATCATAGAAGGTTGAAAGAGACCTTCAATGGTCATCCAGCCCAACTGGATGTAAGCAGGGACATCTTTAACTAGATCAGGTTGCTCAAAGCCCCATTCGACCTGACCTTGAATGTCTCCAGGGTTGGGGCTTCTACCACCTCTCTGGGCAACTTGTTCCAGTGTTTCACCACATTCATTGTGAATTACATCTAGTCTAAATCTACCTTCTTTCATAATTTAAAGCCATTACACCTTGTCCTATTGCAGCAGGCGCTGCTAAAAAGACTGTCACCATTTTTCCTTAGGCCCACGTTAACTATTGAAAGGCTACAGTAATGTCTCCCTAGAGCCTTCTGTTCTCCAGGCAGAAACACCTCAACACTCTCAGCTTTTCTTCATAGGAGAGGTGCTTCAGCCCTCTGATTGTTTCTGTGGCCTCCTCCAGATTTACTCCAACAGGTCCACATCCTTCTTGTGCTGAGGACTCCAGAGCAGAGGGGCAGAATGACCTATCTTGACCTGCTCGTCACACTTCTCTCGACACAGCCCAGGATGGGGTTGACTTTTGGGCTGCTCTCACTAAGTATAGCACATTCAGAGCATATTCTCAAATGAGAAGCAAGTCCAACAGTATGTTCTTTCTCTGTATTGCTATTTGCTACTGAAGGTTGTGAGTATCAGCCAGGAAACATCCTGGGTAGCTCAAGCATTACCATGTGCAGAATGGTAATCTGTCCATAGTAAAACTAATAGTTTTTATTTGTACAGGAGAACACAAAAAATTCTGGGAGGTATAAAACTAAACAGCAACTTCAGAATCAGGAAAGAGAAATGTCTTGAAGCACGAGACTGCTTGAATAAGGATTTCAATCACTAAGAAGTAGCAGCAGTTGATTCGCCGCCACTTGTTTGAGCGACAGAATCATCAGAAGTTCTCACTAGATACTGTTGAGCTGTATTATAAATTAAATGTTTCATACATATGTTTATCACTCTTATGACAGTCTAATGCTGCTAAGGAATATAAGTAGTTGGATATCCTGACTTGCAGGACCCGTAAATGAATCTGTGTGCACCTCCTGAATCACTAGATTAAATCAGAAACCCAATCTAAGAAGGGATAGATTATTTTTCTATCTATACATGAGTGGCCCAATGACAGATAAGAGATACTGTGCATTTAAGGAGTGAGGAAGACAAGTAAACACAGCACCAATATTTCAGAAGCGAATTCTAAAAACCTCTAAGTATTAGAAATCCTGTTCCCTTCAAATAAGAGCATACAATCAGCCTACAAATAGGACAATAAATCATTTCATCTTCAGAGTGATTGCTCCCCACAGTGTTGAAGCTGATGGACTTATGCAAGGAAGGCTAGGTGCAACACAGCTCTGAAAGCCAAGCACAGCAAATTGGCTGCTGGTGTATCCCATAGTACCACTTGACATTTACTCTGTCTAGCCCTACAAAATAGGGATAAGGGGAGGACAACAGGTACCCAGAAGCTCTAGGGTCTTACAAAAGACAAAGCAGCAATGCTACTGACACGATCACTTCATTACAAAAAAAAAAAAAAAAAAAGCAGCAGCATAAGATACATGTTGATTCTATCACTGATTCCTTAGCTAGTAGAAGGTATGAAATACAAGCAAAGTAGCTATATTAAATGTTTTCAGCATTTATGTATTTTCAGATGGAAGACATTAAGAGATGTCAACATCACTGATTCACTAAGTTTAGATGACACCTTCCACTTAAGTTATACACATCCTCTTCAGCAAAAACCATGGAAGCCACCTGAACAAAATGTGCCAACATGGAAAATAGTCTGACCAGATTTTGTTCACACTAACTGCAAGTTGCTGGTAGTCCTAACAAGAACTTCATCAACAGTTCAAATGTCTCTTCTGTAGTCTCAAGAGATGGCCCTTGATGAATTCTCAGTCTTCCTGACTAAGTTTGTCGTATCATTTAAGTTTTGTTTTCTTTCAGACTTTTTTCCCCACATTTTCCCAATTGTTGAAAGCTGAGCTGGGATTTATCAAGCACTTTGCTTTTGTCATTCCCAGATGGGTCACATTCCTTCCATACAACAGATGTACCAACATTTCCCAGTTGTTGCCTTGCTACCAAATAGGTTCTGAAATGAGAAATACAGAGAAAGTCAGTAAGATTTATGCATAGTTCACACCATACTATTTATACCAAGAATAAAAATTAGCAATTTCTTAAAAATTTCTGAATACCCTTCATTCCATTAAACTACACAGTTTTAGGATTAAAAGCAGAGGAAACAACTGACACTTAAGAGACTGTGCATTAAGACCAGGTGTTCCTTTTACACAGAAGCAGGACCAAAAACACACTTAGGACATGTTAGTTTCTTGGTCATAAATGCAGCACTTCACTCTTTCTCTCCATCTCTAATACAATGTGCTAAAAGGAATAAAGCTCACTAAATCAAGGAACTGAAGAACAAGGCAAAGTCACACCACAGGAGAGCTGTGTATCGAGTTATATTATTTGGTAGAAGGGCAAAGCAAGCAGGAAATGTGAGAGAGCTAGGCTTTTTTGTTGGATTTTAAAATTGCAACAAGTGACATAAGGTCGAGTGTGCTATGCTCTATTAAAAGCAATACAAGCAACTGAAGTGGTACGTATTATTCATATAACAAAGAGTACCTAGGCCATTGAATTTTAAAGAAAAATCGCTGCAAAGACAAAAATCACTGTTTACAACCAGAACAGGCTAGTCTGGTGACCTGTAAACCAGCTTTTTGCTACATTCATCTCTTTTGAGGACAGCATATTTTCATTCTAATTTTACTAGTTAGCAGCTATTTCACTCACAGTTAAGAAATCAATTGACCGGAAAAAACAGGAAGGCCTGCTTAGCATCTTACAATTGACTACATGTACAATTCTGAAGGGCATCAGGAACTCAAAGCAGGTCAGTTCTATTTAAGGAAGTACTTTTTGCAGTTAATGAATTGACCAGGAACAATTTCCAAGTCTATTTCGGAAGATTCAAACAAGGTTTAGAAAGCTTTTAATGTGTGAAAACTAACAATCACTATTTTCAAGCAGCATTCCAGTTAAATTCATACTAGCACCTTACTTTCACAAATCAAAACAAAGCAAATGTTTGTCTACTACTGTTACTAACAGAAGAATTTCTTAAAAGGCATTAATTCGATGGCAACCACATGAACATATTCTGCACATGCAAATATTAAGTTATATAACAGCTCAAGCATGTAGAAGTATTTTCTTCCTGGTGGGAAAAACTGCAAGCTAACATCTTTTCACTTAGAGAAGCTTAGAAAAATCATGGTATATATGCAGGGCACACTTAATATCTATCAACAGCATAATCACCACTGTAGTATATAGCCACAATATTTTATCCCAGACTTTTCCAAAATCTCCCCCAAACTTTTCAGCCAAAATCCCTCAACAGCAAAAAACTTTACTGCCCCTCTCCACAGACTACTAATTAAATAACTGGAGAACTCGCACTGCATTCAATACCATCGGCACAAATAGCAGTTTCTATTATGTAATTGTGCATAAAATTCAGCCTTCTTTTAATATAGTTTATTCAGAACATTCTTCATAAGTACTCTGCATCGGTATATGCATTACAAACACAACACACCTTTTCAAACTATAGTACCTACTATAAACTTTCCTGCAGAAATTTTGTTGCTTTGCAATGTTCTGCACTTCTGCATTTTAAGTGGTCACAACTGATGCACACCACAGCAGATATGAATTTGAAAACTGTGTAGGTCTTTTCCCCAGAAAATGTACTATACACAGGAACCATTTAGACATACCGCACACAAAAAACCCACATACCTGGTTCAGAAGGTCAAGCACACTTCAAAAGGTGGCTTCTTCACATTTACTTGTTGCCATCATCAACTGCATAGCTCAAAATAATTTATTCCCAAAATCCTGATGGAGCCTCTGCATCACAATGACTTTGTGCCATAAAAGGAGTATACTCATCAGCCTCCTCCAAGCAGATCTTCTACAATTCAGCAACATAGCTGCAACTCTACTCAAGAACATCTTGCAGTCCATGGATTGAAGAAAGCACCAAGAACATAATCCTTGTTCATTGTGAAAGAAGAGGTCTCCTTCCTCTCCTGGAACAGTTGGTGTGCTTCATTCTGATGGTAGCACTCATTCTAGCTTTCCTCCAGAAACTGTTTTCTGAGCAAACTGTATCCAACTCCGGAAAATATTTGCACATCCAATCATATGCCAGGTAATTCCACATTGAAAAGTCTGGCTGCAGCAGTATCCATATTTCAAAGAATTCAGATGCCCAGAGGGAGTGAATAGCATACTGCATCTGAGATTTTTATATATATTCCACACGCTTCCAATAATGAACAGGTAAAGACGAATCAAAGAGTTGTTCGCAAAAAGTGGTGTAAGAAATTCAGGCAAATGAAGCAATTCAGACAAGGAAATTCCAGAAATCTCATGTCGTACCAGAAGAGTAAAAACTTGCTTGTAGTATGAAAATTACTGTACAGCATGTGTCATCTACAGCACGTATCACATGTGGAGACTGATTCGGTCAGTGACAGGTACATCTTCCTTTTAGAGCGTGCAGTTCAAATATTGCATCAAGTTTGTGCAACTTGTTAACAAATATGTTAAGTTGCTGTGGGATAGCCTTCAGGCTTGCAGAGGCATCCAAACACAGGTTAGCAGTGACAGCTCTAGTGTAGCCAAAGCCCAAAAGAGCAGCAAGAGAATATGACTGGAAGGGCCTATAGAAAGCTGTGGCAGTGACTGAAGATAGTGAGACCAAGTAAGATTACTTGAAGTCTCAAAAGGAGCTGTAATATGAGACAGGAAGCCAACAAAGGCATAAACTGAGGATAGGATCACGATTAAGTAGCAGAAGAAATAGAGGACCTAAGTAGCTGCGATTACAAAAAGAGGAAGGGCAGGCAAGAAAGTTACAATCAAGGCGAAGTCATTAAAGAGAAAAAGATACTGAGAAACAATTTTATTAAAACACTAAAGATAAGGAAATAATGAGGTTAAGCGAAACACTAAAAGCATAAGGAAAATAATTCAAAGGAAAAAGCAGGCAACTTAGTGAAGCTGAAGTTTACAGTTGTGGCCAATCAAAGTACCAGCCAGACCTCAATTAAGAGACAGGGAGAAATTGTGACTCTCAAAGTACTACCTTTAAGCATTTGGCAACAAAATCAGAATACTAGACAAACAGATTTAGCTCAGATTTTGGAATGCTTTAGACTTTAACACCATTGGATATATTTTTCCAAAGGTTTTACGTATTTAGTGTCCAGAAAAATATAGATTCAAAGCTCCAGTGCCAAAGACAAAACAAGCAGGTGCTTTATAAGCTTGCCTCGCACAGCTCTGCTCATTTAGCTGAACCTTGGCCCTCAGCAAACCCCTGATGCTGGAATTCTCACTGTCCTTCCTGTAAAGACTTTGTCAATGCATGAGCACCTCAACTCAAAGGATTTACTTTTTTAAAAACAGTTCTCCCAGCATCAGCATGCCTTGGTTCTGATCCACGGCTTCCCCTATAAATCCAGTTCTGAATCTAACAAACCAAGACTAACCGTTGTGCAACAGCTTTGACACATGAGTATGAAAGATCCAACACCTCACCCTTGATATAGGCCATGACTAGAAGAATGTTTCCCTCAAGGAACAAGATGTCTTGGGTACCAACAAAATGCAAGAGCCTTGTGATATGTGCAAGAGAAGCCGCTGTTCCAGGATATTTACCTTTCTGCAAGCAGGACAAAGTCCATTCTCATCAGTGCGGATACGATGCCAACAGAAACGACATATTTGGTAGCCACAGGTGCAAGGGAAGAAGTTGATGTCATCAATTTCCAGAGGTTCCATGCAAAGGGGGCATTCCACAGGGTCTTCCTTAGCATCAGGGCTGCGAGACATCTTTTTGTGTTCGCAGAGCAGCAAAAGTTTATAATAACTTAATAGACCGAGAAGGTCAGCACTTGAAAGTCTGCAAGAGGAAATAAAAAGAGAGGGAAAAAGAGTGATTAATACTTTTGACAACCTTTCTTTTCCACCTTTTACTACTTCAGTTCTTCATCCGGTTAGCTCAGTCAGTTGAGTGTAGCACTAACAACACCAAGGTCGCGGGTTTGATTCCTGTTCGGTCCCCATGTGTTGCCTGATCTAGTCAAGAGGTGGCGTCCCTGGCAGCAGGGAGGCTGGATTAAAATGATCTCTAAGGTCCCTTCCAGCTTAGGCCATTCTATGATTCTATGATGGATTCTATGATCACTTTCCTTCTCCCGACACAAATCACCTACTAGCACACAAGTTACTCTCTAATAAACATGACTGTCTCTTCTTACTTACGAGTCACACAAATAATATGAATGATGGTACTGGTGATGTATCTCCCTACCTGGAGGGGCAAGCACTTCTTGGGCAGTTTATTAGCCTACTTGGGTTTCAAAATGCACAGCTGCAAAGAAATGCTTAACAGCGTACACCACGCACTGCCTCTAAGTTCTGCCAGTTCAGCTATTGCTTTTTTGAAGTTTCCTAACAATCCAAAGGCAGATCCTTGAATGCAGGACTGAACATTTAAGATCATTTTATTCCTTTGCTCAGAGACTTGGAACAATCAGAGATCTAGAACAGCATTTAGATCATTCATTCAGACTTGTCAGTAGGTTATAGAATTATCAAATAAAACCAAGGAAAGCTTCTTACTCAGGAGGATTTGTTTCTTTGTCTCATTTTTTGATCCAGAGGTTGACCTCTGAGATCAGCCTTATGACAACAGCATTATCTAAGACTTGCCAGGTACACTGCTTTCTACATGTTAGACAACTTTAATCAAGTAATTTATGCTCTTCATCAGCATCCAACTCACACCAAAGCTCAAGTATATGCATGCCCCTCAAAAACCCCCAAGGGTGCAACCACAATGAAGTATTTCCAGATCAGAATTTTGTTGAGGATCAAAATTCAGTCACCATTTTATTAACTCATTTCTTCAACACAGTCATTTCAGTATGTCTAATAATGCAGCACAAGAAAGTTACTTTCAGGCATAGTCACCACTGAGATATTCAGTCAGTTTCAGGGTTTTTTCTTCTTTATGTTTCATTTAAGTACCACTCTGGATATCTGAAGCGGTATCTAATCTCAACAAGCTGTCTCAGTCTGCTGCATGACACATGCACGTAGACTAGGCAGAACTAAAGGGCAACAGTAATTGTTTTTTTCCCCTCTAGAAGGTTCACAAAAAAAAACAACAAAACCACACCACAAAAAACCCCAAAACACCACAACCAGAAACCTACTGAAAAGCACTGACAGAGATGTGACTAGAACTGATAGTTGGATGCTCATACTACCTGTGAAAAATGACACTACTTTGAAATAATTGCTCAAAGTTTTGAAAAAATCCAAATTTCTTTTTGCAATTGCACCTTTCCCAAAACACCAGTCATGCAATTACAATTTAACCACACACACATTCTGGAGTTCCCTCTACTTTCCCAGATAGCTTTCCATTTCATTTCTAACCAAAAACTACTAGATCACATAATACCCAATCCTTCTCTAGGCTTTTAGGAGCAAGTCCAGAAATAAATTCTCACATCCACCTACTTGAAGAAGACTGACATACTCCTGTCCTTGGAAATAAGATGACTGAACGTTATGAGAACAAACCCTTGCTCACAGATTTTTGTGTGTTGCAGTGTTAGCCTTACGTATCTTTGGTTCAGTATACTTTAACCACAAAAAGTCCTGTTTATGATCTTCAATGCTCTAAATCATACTTCCTTGAAGCTCATCTTCTAAAGTCCAAGAGGTTCCAGGTCAAGTTGGGACTTCCCACCTTACAGGATAGGATCCTTTTAACATTAGTTTGCATACTTGTCCCCATCCTGCACATCTCACTTAAGGGACAGAAATTCCTCTGCAAGCTGTCAGGAGAGAACCACAAAGAGGCACACACACACACACACAAAACCAAAGCACCATCCAAATACACAGCACTGAGTACAGTCAAGCTGTAGTCATGTTAACCTGTGTTAATAGGCTGATATCAGAAGCCTGGAATAACTGCAATTTCATCTAGTTTGGTAGGGAGTACAGCCTCTAGGCACAAAGCATAGTTGTGGTAAACATGTACCACTTGCCCTAGAGAGAAGTTCTACTGGATGCTCACATAAAAGTAAGGATGAGAGAATGAATTTTAGATGCTGTAAGCATAATTTCTCTGTGTGGCACGTACTAGCAACAACACTGTCCTCTTTCTGACCTTCACAATAATAAACACCAAAAAGACTCCTATAATAATACTGCAGCTTTTCCTTCATTATCTACGCTTTCATTAGTGCTATATCTACAATCATTTCAACAGACTCCAAACCAGGTTCTGATACTTCACCAGTGTTTTCTGTGGAGAACACTAACATAATCTGACCTGAAGGAAGGATTAACTTGTTTAGAGCTTTGACTTGTTTTTAAGAACACATTCCCACAGGCTGAAGAGTGGGAGGGACAGTTAAAAGGCCACAGCACATTATTCAATTGCTTATTATGCAGATAACACATTTTTACAGCAACCTTTTCTTTTCCTGCAAGGTTTTCACATTTGTATAGCAGCAAAACCATTACAATATGAAAAAGACTTTAAACCAAAGCATGGGATAAACTGAACAGATTTTGTTCAGTTTAGATTTGGATTTGACTTTGTCACAGATCTCCAAACAACAGGTCAGTAAGCAGACAGCATATTCCTTTTGACTGGGTACTCATTCCATCGCATGCTCAGCAGCTTTGAGCCTACTGAAACACATCTAGATAAAGCTACACTAGTAAAGCTGTAGTTAAAAGCACAGTTTTGAAGAAACTTCAGCCACGACAGTACAACTACTGAATTATGAAGTTACTGTTTGGAATCTCTGTTAAGAAATGCCATCAGTTCATGTGAACAAAAGTATGACATATTAGCTAATGCCTCTGAGATATGTAGACAAGCTCTAAAAAAACTGCTGCATGATTAACATGATTATGAACTGTTTAAGTTAACACTAAGAGTTCAGCAGCTGCTCACAATAATTGCAATAGTTTGCTTCAGTCAGGAAACGCACCATTATTTTACAACAAGGAGTAAAGAGCAGCTGTGTGCCACGTTTCTTGAAACTAAGTAAGAGGCAATATTTATTTACTTGGAAAAAGATCATTCGGGCATCCCAAAGACAGATTATCCACTGAAGTGCATCTCCATTTCAGGAGAGTTTATATACCAGGATCTGTGTCTCAACTCTGCATCAGAACAATGCCTGTTTTTTCAAAACTAGAGTAACATGCATAATAAGGCACTACTAATGCATTGCTCATATAACACTACCAAGAAACACAGGGTAGCTAGTCAGCTCTAAGGCTATTCCAAACAATTCAAGATTAACGTCACAGGAAAGTAACAAAATTATGGCAAAAAAACAAAAGGCAGTACTACACGTTGTGTTTAATCCAGAATATTTGGTGTTTGAGGTCAGGTTCAAAGAGATTAAAATAACAGCATCTCAGGAGAAGAAAATGAGGAAGGTTGCACATATGTATACAGGCAACACAAGCAGCTAGAATTTGTCCATAGAGTTTCCAAAACACCAACAACTGCAGTCAAACAGGGCTCCAATAGCTCTACATCCTGTTTACAGGAGACTTTGCCAAAACATTCATGCACACAGGGATGGAGCAGAGGTGGACAATGTCCAGCAGCATCTTTCAGATTTCATGGTTTTGTAATCAGTAATAATTAAAAAATAAAAATATAGGGCTGTGTCATAACCCTTTCCACCATACCATAATAAGTTCTTTTCTTTTTCAAAACCACACAAAATGAAAAAAGATGATTTTTCACTAACTTCTAAAAGTGTTTCCTTAGTATATTTGACAGCTGTGTCTAATCAGCTTCTCTGTACAATTTTTCTTCCTTATGAAATCCTCCAAGCTTTACAGCTGAGAAACAGATCCTACCCTACCATTTGAGGCTACTCACCTAAACACAATTTTACTTCTAATACAGCTAGCGATTTCAGATTTAGGATGTGGACACTGCCTTTCCCTTTCTCATTTGAGGTGAGCAAGTTTAGCTTTCAGCAGTTTATCTTCTCTATTTAATTTTAAAAGGAGTCATAAAAAAAAGTTGCAGGGGAAAACAAACAACTTGTTACCCATTCTTCTTCATCAAGTGCAGCTTTCTGAGATTTTACACACATTCTCCCTCACTCTCCCCAGAGCAGACACCCAAACATTTCCACTTGCTAGCACTTTGGTTTAGTGAACATGTTCCTTAAAGCTGAAGTCCTCCCCCAAGAAGGCAGCTAGCTTCAGGGGATACAGACACATTCTCCCCCTCACACAAAGATCTGTATCCAGGTTTGTTGCTTGCTTTGCAAAATTAAAAGCATCAAAGCCAAAAGTTGTCAAAAGCTAGTCAAGAAAAACCTGAGTAAGGACTTCCATCCCAGAAAATATTTGGAGACTTAGGGCCTCTTGAAGGAAAAAATCCAGACATGTGTTAGCTAATGTTTCACTTAAAGTTCAAACATACCCGACACTTGAAGTGAAACAGGTCGGAGTCTATGCACTGAACCTTTAGTAAGGGCTCATTAAACTTAAACAAACAGAAACTCACACTTGTTCTCATAGCCTCTATCTTCTGAAACTCATCAGCCCCAAGAAGTCTCAAAAATGCGCTGCGGATGCTGTCTGCTTAACATCGTAGGGAAGACGGCTCCCCTGGGACCTCCATTCCCATCCTGCCAAAGGATCACTTCCCTTTCCACACTTCACTTCTGTGGTGATCCCCCACACAAGCTGGAGGCAGAAGGTGGAGCAGACTACAAGCAGCGGTTATAAGGGGTTATCCCTTCCTTGAATCATGGGAGCAGCAGCAGTTCTGTCAGCACAGCGCTCTTCTCCAGGCCAGCACAGGGGACACAGCAGCCCCAAGGCCCACACCTGGACTATCTCCTCCTACTCGTGACTGCCGAAAGGAAATCCTGCTGTCTGTGAGCAGAAGAAAGGTGATCACTTCATTGTCAGCTTAACATCTTCATTGGTGGGATGAGTGAACCCTCAGCAAATCTGCCAACACCACCAACTCACTGGCAGGAAGGGATGCCGTGCAGAGGAACCTTAACAGGCTTGAGAGGTGGGCCCATGAAAACCACGTGAACTTCAACAAGGCCAAGTACAAGGTCCTGCACATGGGTCAGGACAATCCCAAGTGCAAATACAAGCTGGGTGACGAGTGGATTGAGAGCAGCCCTGCAGAGAAGGACTTTGCAGTGTTAGTGGATGAAAAAGTGAAAACGAGCCAATCACACCCTGGGCTACATCAAGAGAATCATGACCATCAGGTGAACTCTGCTCTTGTGAGACCCCACCAGCAGTACTCTGTTCAGCTCCGAGGGCCCCAATGTAAGAAGGACATGGACGTGATGGACTGAGTCCAAAGGAGGGACACAAAGATGATCAGCAGGCTGAAGCACCTCTCCAGTGAGTTGAGGCTGTTCAGTCTGGAGAAGAGACGGGTCTGGGGAGACCTAATAGTATCCTTCTAGTACTTAAAGAAGGCCTACAGGAAAGAAGGGGAGGAACTCTTCACTAGGGACTATAGTGATAGGACAAGGCATAACAGTTTCAGACTGAGGGTAGATTAGATGTAAGGAAGAAGTTCTTCACCATGAGTGTAGTGAGGCACTGAAACAGGTTGCCCAAAGAGGTTACGGACACCCCCTCCCTGGAATTCTTCAAAGCCAGGTTGGATGGGTCTTTAAGCAACCTGATCTAGTTAAAGGCACTCCTGTCCATGGCAGGGGGACTGAAAATGGATGATTTTAAAGGTCTCTTTTAAGACAAACCATTCTGTAATTCCATCATTGCACTGCAGCAACCACTGGAAGCTTTACATTAAAATCTTTCACAGGCAGGCTTCAGAGAAGAAATCATTTTCACTTTTCCAAGCACACAGAACTGAGAGAGACCCAGCAAGCTAGTCATTAAGGTCCCCATAGAGAACCCAGGTGGGAGAAAGTTCATGTATGCATGTCCCTTAGATGGATGGTCTTGTGTCTTGGAACATTCATGTAATTCAGAAGTCTGGGAAACTTCTCCAAGCCAGCTCTTTGACATGCTACCCTCTACTTGCCTGTCATTTTCTGGAGTACTGCACAAGGACAGTGACCCTTTCTCCCACTAGTCCTTCACTGACATCAAAACAGTGATATTTTACAATCATCTGATTAGCAACTGATACAGGAGACAGCAGGAGTGCTGAAAACGGGCTATGCTTTACTAAGTTTTATGGCACTGTTATTGACTTAGAACAAAGACACTTCAGTAGTAAGCAAGCAGGCTACTTGAATTCATCCAAGTTAATTTTCATCTGAGACAGAAAGTTCGCTTTCTACTTCTTTTTCCTGACCGTGCTGAACATTTAAAGCAGATTGAACTACTAATTGCAAAATCATGCCCAGTAACTGCACTGTCTATTTTCTCTCGTCTTCTCTCCAGAATAACATTTATTACTCTGTCTGCACTCTGCAGCTACATCTTGATGACAGTACAGACAACACTCATAGAAAAATAAGAGGCAGACAAATTCCCAAATGTTTAGAAAGTATAACCAGGAAGCAGGTAGCCATCTCAGTATTTCTAAAAAACTGTGTTACACTGACTAGTATTATCCCCTGGTTATTTAGCTCAAAAAGGTCAAAACTGAAGTCTCTAGATCTAGGCTCCTCTGCTTTAAGCTTAGGGAGGAGCTGCAGTTCCTCAGGGAGCTCGCCCTCTGCTTTCCACCCTAAAATTCTGCCAGCATAAGCAGTTATACTGTCCCTTGAATCAACGAGACCAAGACATAACTATTTTTGCTGGGTCCTATTTTACCTAAATCAATCCTCCATCCCACTTCATCATACAGCCATGAAGAAGCTTACCCCAGCACAGTGAAGATGTAGAAACAAGCACCTAGAGGTAGCAACTGCAAGCAGCATATTCAGCAAGAGTACAAAAATCAGCCCAAGACTGTACTACATAGGTTTCAACCTAATCCCCTCAAGGCACACTAACTGTTACAGCACTCAGAGCTATATACTATCAGTATAGGGCTACATAGTATCAGTGATACATGAATGCCAAGTAAGAGATTATTTACTCAAATTACTTTCTTACAAATTACTTGCATATATGAACAGAATCAAGTTGTTAAATTTTATTTAAAAAGAAATAGGCCAAATATGAATCTGAAAAATTCATCCACAAGCATATAAAGCTTTGGACACAACTATCCAAGACAATGACATTATCCTAGCATCTAGGTCAACTCATTCAATGAAAATAGAAGCATAATATTGCTCTGTAGTTGTCTAAATTTCCCACATTCATTCACGTTAGAATTTAAAAGCTGGTATTCCTTGTTTTCTCTTTCTGCATGCCCCCCATTTCATTTTTGTACCTGTTGCACCATGATATACATGATATGCCAAAAGCATTTGGATAATGCCTTACAAGTGGGCCATTCAATTACTATTTAAAATATTTTAAAAGCCTATGTCACAGACAGTGACCATCTAATATTGGCATACATATTCTAGCACTAATTATTTCCAACTCCTCAGGACCCAAGCAGGAAATGCTCAAGCAACAGGTGAAACAAAATAGCCGTAACTACATAGATTTGTATACAGCAAATTATGTAAGACAAACTGTTGCCAAAGAATATTGCAGAGACTACAACATATCATGCAAAATAACCGGTCAAAAATAGATCCATCAACTCCTGTTAAACATGAAACATGTTCCATCTGAACTATCCTCAATTCCCTCAATCTCTCATCACTGGGCAAGAGAGTATTACTCTGTTTCTTGTGCTTTTTCTTCAGAGCATCTGCTACCAGTCACTGTCAGAAAGAGGACCTAGATAGATCAGCTTGCCAGTCATGCAGCAACCCCAGGCAGCTATTAAACAGGCTATTTGGGGAATGGACAGTCTTTATTCTGTTCACGCAGCACCCCAGCACAAAACACTCATTCTGCAGTCTGGGTACCTACACATCAGCATAACTTAATTCAATTTTTCCATAATGCTCTGTTTTATTTAGTCCTTAGAAAGGTGATGCATGCTCAAATGCACGCTTGTCCTCCTTGTAAATCTGTAAAGCACTACTGGCACTGCAAAACTCCTGTTCTTTGCACATCCTATACTAGTTTCTTTACTCTGTGTTTGACGACTAGCATATTGATGTCATTGCAGAAGACTCACATTCTAGGACAGAAGCGCTCTCAGACAGTTGGAATAGCACTTTGGAAAATCAGTGATTTTTAAGACAGGTGACTTAGAGATTAAAAGCTTTGTTAAAGCATATACATGCAGTAATTTGTCTGTGATATGACAATACTTAATTGTAAAGGTAATCACTGACTAAACAGAGCATATTCACCATCAGTGCAGGGTATCCAGCAAATTGAATGTCTTTAATTATAATGTAACAGGCTGACAAGTGGAGTCCCTCAAGGATCAGCACTTCGTCAGTGACATGGACAGTGGCACTGAGTGTACCCTCAGCAAGTTTGCTGACGACACCAAGCTGTGTGGGGCAGCTGACACACTGAAGGGTAGGGATGCCATCCAGAGGGACCTCGACAGGCTGGAGAGGTGGGCCCAGGCCAGCCTCATGAAGTTCAACAAGACCAAGTGCAAGGTCCTCCATCTGGGTCCAGGCAATCCCAAGCACCGATATAAGCTGGGCAGTGATTGGCTTGAGAGCAGCCCTGAAGAAAAGGACCTGGGGGTACTGGTGGACAAGAAGCTCAACGTGAGCCGTCAGTGCGCACTTGCAGCCCAGAAAGCCAATCATGTCCTGGGCTGCATCAAGAGGTGCGTGGTCAAGGGAGGTGATTCTTCCCCTCTGCTCCACTCTCATGAGACCTCACCTGGAATACTGCATCCAGTTCTGGAGCTCACAGCACAAGAGAGATACGGACGTGCTGGAGCGTGTCCAGAGAAGGGTCACAAGAATGATCAGAAGGCTGGAGCACCTCTCCTATGAAGATAGATGTTGACAGTTGGGGCTGTTCAGTCTGCAGAAAAGAAGGCTCTGAGGAGACCTTACTGTGGCCTTCCAGTATCTCAAGGGGGCCTACAAGAAAGCTGGTGAGGGGCTGTTTAGGATGTCAGATAGTGATAGGACTAAGGGGAATGGATTATAGCTAAAGATGGATCAGCTCAGATTGGATGTTAGGAAGAAGTTCTTCCCTATGAGGGTGGTGAGACACTGGCACAGGTTGCCCAGAGAGGTGGTGGAAGCCTCATCCCTGGAAGTTTTTCAGGCCAGGCTGGACGGGGCTCTGGGCAACATGGTCTAGTGGGGGATGTCCCTGCTCATGGCGAGGGGGTTGGAACTAGATGTCTTTAAGGTCCCTTCCAACCCTGACAATTCTATGATTCTAACACTCTTCATTCACTCAAACTCCCTGGAGCAAGGCACAGAGGCCAGGTCAGTGATGGCAGCTTGATCCAACTGACCTGTCCTTCCATCATTTTCACAAAAGTTTCCAACATCCAGTCTTCCCAGTGCTTTTATCTCTGCAGATTAAAAAAAAGCCCTAGACACAGATGTTTCATCGGTGCTATCCTGAGTAAATTTGGGGACATTGGCTGGAATAGCTTTTACGTTTCGACTTACCCCATATTGCAACCCCCTGAACCATGACTTTGTGTAAGTGAAGCACCTTACTTATCTATGAATTTCTTATCCTTCTGCTGCCTTGCCCACATTATGATTTAAAAATCACTAATTTTAACACAAACTGCAACTTAATCTTTCCCTCAAATTAAACTGATTTTAACTTTAACTACAAAGTATATTTTTTTGATTGATAACTACTACATACGTTGATTCACAACTAAACAAAACATTTTTTAAAAAAACAACTTAGCATAAACTTTGCATTACCCATGCTTAAGCTGATGCTGTTTCAGTATACAATACGTTCCTCTGATTTTTGAGGGTTTGTTTCTTAATCTAGGATTACTAGTTCATTTAATAACTTTAAAAATAAAATCTACATAGAATTTTTAAACTAGCAAAGCATATGGAAGTCATAAAAACTCTTACATGTGCTTGCAATGTAAGATAGTACATCCACAAAACTTAAAACTAATTATCCAAAAGCAGCAACGCTAACAGTGGGTTATATCTCCAAATCCTTCAAGACTTCAGAACTAGTATAGCATACCCTCATTTTTTTTCCTTTTATCCTCAGGAAAGGAAAGGGTTTTTTTCATCTTAAGCAAACTAGTTCCTCCAGTGAAAGTGAACACATCATTGAACTAGTAAATTTAAGTGACCTGGTCTGACCGTGCTTTTAAGAAAAGTTGATATATCAGGTAAACAGATTTCAGTTCTTTACATAATGAATAATTGATGCTGGAACTCAGTACTTGTATCAATCAATGTGTATTGATTATATATGGAATATGTTGACTACTAGATGAAACACTAATTTAAGTGGCAAATATTACTATGTAGAAGACTTGCATTATAACATCTGTCAAACTGATTTTGATTTAGGAGTTGAGCAAGCTTGAGACATGACCTACAGACCAATCTAAAACTTAAAAAATTAACTCCACAAACACAACAAGACCCAAACCCCAAAAACCATAACGCGCTGCTCAAGTCACCACATCAGAATTAATCTTTCCCTTCGCTCAGCAGTTCAGGCCGTTCTTCCTCTCCTGCAACATGGCTCAGCTCTCTGTCTGTCTCCTAGGCAGCCCTCTCACCATCTCCCCACTTTTTATTGATCTCACCAGTGTCATTCAGCCTATTCACATTCGCTTAGGTTGCCTTCACCCAGAAGATGAGAAAAACAGATTCACCCCAGGCTTCTGGCTACTGGAGTTTTTATCAGTCTGTTTCTTTCTTCATTGAGGAAGAGAGGTAAGAACATGCCTTTCTGTAATGAAAACTTCTTGTGTTAGCTTGTATTAGATTGCATACTTAGTAATAATGGCCAATATTCCCAGATCCAATTATAAAGAAAAGCTCAGCTCTGAAGAGCTCCACAGCCTTTAAAGAGAGACGACCCAGAAATTCTCACACATAAAAAAAAATAAGTCCCCTCACTTGAGGTCGCAAGACTGCATTTGAACATAACTCAGTTTGCAACATCCTGCTGGCAGCTATCACCTCCTCGATAATTTACTAGGAGGACTTATTTTTGACCTGCTGCTCCAGTTGCATTAGTTCACATACACATAATATTACAACTGGTCTGATCTGAAAGGATGTCTGAATAACAAGTCCTATCATCTCTGAAGTACAATCTAGCACAGAGCACTGTCAATGCAGTATGCTCAGAAGGAAGCACATGTAATTTTTTTAAAACTTGCTTTAAAGGACAGCTCAGCTCTTACATTAAAAAAGCTCTCTTTTGCATTTTCATGGTGCAGCACAAACAAGACCACTGCAGTATCTTTTTAAGTCTTAGCTTGTCTGTCCAGCTGTACTCAGTAATTACAACAGTTGGAAAAGCCAGTGCAAAAACTCTGTAAACAGTTTTCTTATTAATTCCTAGATATTTGTTAACCAAATGAAGGAAGAAGAATCATAGAATCACACAATCGTATCAGCTGGAAGAGACCTAGAAGATCGAGTCCAGCCTTTGTCCCAGCCCTATCGACCTACTAAACAATTTCCCCCATGAACTTTTTCATTTGCAAGCTCACAGCTTTGCAACAACAAAATTAATTCTTCCACAGGTCTTCACCCCTCCTCTTCATCTCTTGCACATACCTCTCCTCACAGCAGCAGAATCTGATAGCATTGTGACATCCTTGTGTGTTTAACAGTGACATTACTGGTAAATTAACCAGTAGTCTACCTCCTCTCTTAACTTATCAATTCACTTGTATGCTATCATTAAAAATTATTTTTTTTTTGAAAATTCACTTAAACCTCCCGCAAACAGACCTTCAGAGGGTTTGGTGTTTTTAAATATCTATTATGATAAGTACCTTCCTCAACAGCAAAAGCATTATCTGTTATTTGACCCTGAAGAAGCAGTTATAAAAGCTTTGTCTTTCACAGAAAGCACAACTAAGAAAAATGCTATTGAAGCTAAGGCATACTAGACATGGAACTTCACCCTTCGGATCTTTTACAAAAATCCAGGGATCTTTAAATGTTGAAAATGCAGTACTATTTTTTGCTCTTAGGGGAACAGTATCCAGTAGTTAACATATATACTTCTGAAATTGTCTTGGGAATAATACTAAACCTTGGAGCTGCAGCAAGCAGAAGGAGGAAGAAGCACAGAAAAGGAGAAAAGCAGCTCATGCGAAAGAGGTACACATTCTTATTTGTGGCACCATACATTATTAAGACACATATATTCCTGCAGTCCATAAGAATTCCCAGAATGACTTCTAGAAAAACAAGTATAAAATAGAAGACTAGATGATAATAGCTTATGGCTTCTTGTCTCTACCTGATAAGTATATCAGGAACTTTCCAAATTCCTTAACTCTCCCTTATGAACTGCTGAGTTGTCACAGCAACATTAAGTGATAACAAATCAGAAAAGGGTATCAGCCACATATTAGTATCATATAAAAAAACCCCTCTCACACAGCACACATTGCAAGTAGTAAATTGTCTGTTTATGTCTAAGTGGGGAGGACTGAGCACCCCACATGCCTTTCCTCCAGCCAAGAGCCCCCTTGAACATTGCCCTTAATTCCACAGACTACCCAAGATGCTTTTCTTGAACAGAAAGAATACAAGTGAATTTACTATGTAACCCTGTTCCATGTTATGAAGACATGAATAAGAACTATTCACTCTGAAGCTTAATAACACAGCTCAATATGCTTGATCCAGGGAATAGGAAAACCAGCCAGTGTTAACAACTGCCCCTCAGTTCTCTCCAGTGGCATCCTTGAAATTAGGAAAGCATGAACTAAGACACCAGAAAATCTGAGGAAAAAAAAAAAGACTTACATAATTCTCCAAGCGCTTTATGTAGATGTTTAGCATTTGTTTAAATCAACCTTCAGAAAATAGATTATAAACTACTTAATGATGATTTGTTTTCTCCTCACCTTCTCAAATAAGGTGTATTTATTCTAGGTGTCAACTCCTGCAGTTTTTAAAACATTTTCAAAACAGAACAAAATAATAGTTTGATCTTTAAGTATTTTAGAGTGACAGACCTATTAACCACTTTTCAAGTAATTTTAAACAGCAAACATGAACATAATATCAGCCTAATTATTGTTTTCTTAGCAACAATAGTGTTAAGTCTCCTGTGGTTTTTTCCATAAACTGCAAAAGAATAAACACTCTTCAGCTGGGTTGGAGGGGAAAGAAGCACTAAAACAAGCCTAAGATTGTGATATCTAAACAGAGAAAGCCTTATACAGTTTATCTATAGGTTCTGGATGAGTAGTGATTCCAGCTTGAGCCCTTCTGCTAATCAAGTAGTAATGCAAAGCACTGAGCTTAGAAGAATAAAACTCTTTGTTAAAACCTGTGCACTCTCCAGTGCCCACAACTATCTTGAAACCCACTGGCAACTGATGCCAGAGATCAGAAGACTGGCATCAGTTTTGTTGTATGACACACTGATTAACGAACCAACAGCTACATACGGCACTACGTTGAACATGCCTGCTTATTCTTATATAAGTAAAATGCAAACTACTACTTTATCACTTCCCTGGTCAGAAACTGTGAAGTACCTATGTCACTCCCTTCGGTTCTAGTAGTAGCTTGTAAAAAAAAAATAAAATTATATATATATATATATATACACACACACACCACAGCAATGCTTAATCTTCATTTCACCCTGAAATTACGTGGACACTTTACAATGATCTCAGATAATCTTCTGTTTTTCTGGGCTGTAGCTTTATTCCTGACAATTCAAAGTGTCTTACTGGATGCCATGAAACAACAAAGCCTTTACAGGACTTATTTAAATAAGAACTCTGATGATCAGAATGGTCTGAATGGTACAGATTCAGTAACAGCAGGAAGCATGTGTCACACTCCTGAAAGCTTCTACGGACCTAAAAAGAAACAAAAAAAAACACAAAAAAGCACAGCCCAATAAGAAAATCTGCATTCTTAAAAAAAAAATAAAATGAAAAACAACCCAGAAAATTATGGAAATAGAACTCCAGAAATGCGTCTCCCTCCGAGCTGCTGCTTCTCTGAAAAGCTAGCAGGAACCATACTTTTATTTCTCTCTTTTCAAGGCAGAAGTCTGCACACCAAGGTGGGCCCTATGATGTCATAATATTTCTGGACCCAGAAATATGGTGTAGGAGCAAGAGTGCAGCTGCTGCCACTACTCTACAAGGAAAACTGCTGGAGCAGTAACAGCTTCTGACAGAGTTTGTGGTTTACCTTATCAGGTTTTTTGCACTACATCGTTTAAAATATTCTTAGGTCTTAATCCAGTACTTGTCTTTAATACCCTGGTTACATATGATCAAAGCAAAAATAGCTTCCTTTTTTTTAATCAGGTAACTCAGCAGTAATTTCTCTTCCTGTATGTCACATTTTCTGAATATGCTGTGGTCTAGAGTTCCCTTATGCAGAGCAGGCGTAACACAGACAAATACATGATAACATGAATTTCCAAACTCAGGTTTGATGTGAAAATAAACCAGTCACTTCTTGAAATGGGGGTGGGGGAGGAAGGAAGGAAGGGAAATAAATAAAGAAAAACCTCACAGCCCACAACATCAAATGGATCCTTGGGTTCAAAGTGTTCCTGACTCAGCACAGGAAGAACAAAGCCAGAATTTTCTCTTTAGGAGCATCAAGGCAAAGTTAATGAAGTTGCATTTTGAATTTTCAAGGAAAATATGCAATTTCGGAAAGATAGTGACAATCAGTCACAGAACGCTGACACATAAATTGCCATTCCCAGTCATTAAATATCACAAAAACCTTTAATACATTACGCAGTAATCAAAAACTGGGATCTCTTGTCTCCATGTATTAGAAAACAATTGTAAAAGGCCCAAAGTATTAAAATACATGGCCTTAAAAACTGGCAAAAGTTTTCCTCTGCACATTCATTCTTTACATGCTAATATTATTCAATACAAGCTCTTCTCACTAAAAATCAGAAGTGCAAATTTATAAAATCCGGTATAATTAATTCTTAATCAGACAATTCTAAATCAAATTTCAGTGGGGTAAAGAATAAATCTCCTCACAAACACTTTATGCAGAAGAGCTATAAATTCTCATCCATATTTATTTTTAAACCCATTTTGCTCAAGAGTTTGACTGGGTTTGTCTCTGCAAGTTTATTTATGAAATTATTTGGAGAGCCTGGTCAGTCAAGTGTTGATCAGGCAGCTGGGGAGAAGCACAGCTTGCATCTGCTGAGCCCATACTTCAAACTTTTTCTAATGAGTTTACACAGATGCTTTTTAATAGGTAGCTGCAGTAACAAATTTTTAAGAATGGGAATTGATAGTAAAAATGCTTTACAAGAGACTTTGCATCTTTGTCCTTAAACAAAAAGAAATGCTTTGCTTAGAAAAGTGTTAAATCTATTTTTTTTTCTCTGAAACAGCTTAATTTCTTTGTGTCTCTTTCTGTGGGCTTACAGAATCAGAGATACACTGGTACTTTTAGTACTGCACATTATTTTAGCTTCCACACAGGTATTAACCATCCTAAGAAGCACCCATTCATAAACAGAAACACATCAGATTTTCCAGGTGTGAACAAATACCACAAAGCCTGCAGCTTTTAACATTTAGTCTGTAATCAAGTCTGATGACCACACCAGTCAGAGCTAGAGTTAGCAGGCAGTCAAAACAAAGAAAAAAATATCCAGTTCTTCAGGGAGAGAAGTCACCCCCCATAAATAATTTTCTTGAGGAAGGCCACAGATCACATGGACTAGAACAATTTCTTTTCTTTTTTTTTTAAATAGGGTTCTGCTGAGTTCTCTGAAGAGACTAAGCTGCCATTAGAAGTGTCTGTCCTCTCATGGATTAAGAATTGATTTTAAGAACTTGGAGACAAAAGAAGAAACAAGGCAAGTCAACCATGTGAACTTCACATGATTCTCTAATATCACGGACGTAAGTCATTCTGTTTATTAGAAATCTGAAAAGAAAGCGAAGAGGAAGTGAACAGAAGTTTCTACACCAAGTTTTACCATTTAAGACCAACACAGAAATCTGAAGGATCTTGTGAGATTGAAGAGTGATAAAACAGTATGAAATATACTGTTGATAAATGCCAAATGATGCAACCAAGAAAAAATGACTTTTAAATGAGCACAATGATGTACCAATCTACCTAGTAATTTTAAGGAACAAGGTCTCTGAGTTGTCATAAGTACCTCCTGTTACATCAGCTCAGTAGTCAGTCACAGTCAAAAGCCAAACCAAATACAAGGAATTATTAGGATAAAAAGCACCAATCTATGTCACCCTAGAAGTCTACTGTGTTCCTGCATCCTACACTCAGGACAACTCTGCTTTCCTCTCCCCACATGCAGAATGCACTCACAGGTACAGAAGGAAGAGCAAGAATTACAAAACGTGTCATAAGGAACAAAACAAAACCAATCCACTGGAGAAAGGGTACCACAGGTACACAAGTAGAATGGAAGAGACAGAGAATATATATGTTCATCTCTATATATGTTACATTATATACAGAGAGAATCATAGAATGGTTAAGGTTGGAAGGTATCTTGAACGTCACCTAGTTCCAACTCCCCTGCTGTGGGCAGGGACACCTCTCTCCCCCAAGATCAGGTTGCTCCAAGTCCCCACCATTGAACACTTTCAGGGATGGGGCATCCACAACTTCCTCGGGCAACCTGTTCCAGTGCTTCACTACCCTCATGGTGAAGAATTTCTTCCTAATATCTAATCTAAATCTACCCTCTTTCAGTTTTGGGCCATTGCCCCTTGTCCTATCACTACAAGCCCTTGCAAAAAGTCCTTCTCCAACTTTCCCGTAGGCTCCCTTCATGTACTGAAAGACTGCTATTAGGTTACCCAAGAGCCTTCTCTAAGCTGAATAACCTCAGCTTCCTCAGCCTGTCTTCATAGCCCAGGTGCTCCAGCCCTCTAATCATCTTCGTGGCCCTCCTCTGGACCCGCTCCAGCAGATCCATGTCCTTTTTGTACTGCGGGCTCCAGAACTGGACGCAGTACCCCAGGTGAGGTCTCACAAGAGTGGAGCAGAAGGAGAGAATCACCTCCCTTGACCTGCTGGTCACACTCTTTTTGATGCAGCCCAGGACGCAGTTCGTTTTTTGGGCTGCAAGTGCACACTGCTGGCTCATGTTGAGTATCTCATCAACTAACACACCCAAGTCCTTCTCCTCAGGACTGCTCCCCATCTATTCTCCACCCAGCCTGTATTTGTGCTTGAATATAAAAATATAACACTGTGCCCGGTTAAAGGATGAAATTCCTTGCTATCAAAGGTTAGAGAAAACAGAATTTAAGTGGTTTAAAAATAATCAGACAAGTTGACCAGGGTGGAAGATGCAGTGTAAAGTGAGTAGCTCAAACACTATTAAGCAGAAAATATACTGTCAGAGAAGTGGCTGGGCTAGAAACTTCCAGGGCTGGAGAAGTCCATTGACTTGGGACTGCTATCAGAAGGCTAGATAATTTCATTCTGATCCTGTACAACATTTCTTGCACATGGTATTGGTCTGATATATTGCAGGGTTGCACACTTCTAGGAGGGGAAGAGAACCATTAATACCTACCACCGAGATTGATTGGGTTTGGAAACCAGATTCCTTCCACATCTTTTCGATTTTATTTCCTATCCCTAGAACTGACCTCAGCATCTTTATAAGCAAATTTTTACAAGCACATTTTTACATCACTAACTTGACAGAGCAATTAGATAGCATAAGCAGTTATTTACCTAGCATCTGCCAAACACAAGAATGTGAAAGAAATGCACCATACAAGATAGACAGTGCAAGTACAGAGACTTCGATGTCTAACTTAAAATCAAGAAAAGCTCCCTCTCCGTAAATTCAGTAGAAATTCTGAAGCTGGTTACCAGCAGTTAGCCAAGCAACAGATACACACATCGTGAAATCTGACAGCTCTTTGCTGAAGTATATCATTAAATTATGTTGAACTGGCTGAGAAATATTCCCCAACTTTGATCAAAGCCTAAGGGAATCTAATTTAACATTATAAATCTTTGCATCTGCCAGGTAACCACACATACACTACAGAGGCAGAATCACAGCTGCACAACTTTTACTTTCACACTATAGACACTAGAAGTTTCCAGAACTCACTGGTGTCTAGTGACACTTTCAGTTACAAGACTTTAAAAGGCATCACGAGCAAATCTACAGCAAAAACCATCTCTCTGTCCAGCAATTTCAGATATTGTGAGGGAGAAACACTCACCACAGCACTGAGATCCTGTCCGTGAGTAGGCTTTTCTAGACTCTCACAACTGATAAAAATTTGAGGAAGACATTGATCAGATCAAGATTGATTTAATGTACTCATAAAGTGTGAGTACAGGCCTGTTTCTGTAGTATTACTTGAACCACACTACACAACAGAAGCTATAAACCACTTGGAACAAGCTACTTGCAACCATACTATTTTTGGTTTGTTTACTTAGTATAAACAGAACTTTGTTTCCTGATACAGCAATATCTTAAATAACCACATCCAAACACCTCAGACTTAATACACTACAACTTCATACATAAATCTGCAGTGGCAGCTAAAACTGAAATCTTACCTATCTGAAGAAAAAAAAAAAAAAAGACATCTACAGTCACTAGATTTCATGGCCTCATATTGCCTGGTTAGAAGTACTTTCTTCTAATGTTTTTCACACTGGTGCCATCCCTTCTCATTTGCAAATGGCTTTCAGCAGCAGAGAAAGTACAGTTTTAATAAAAAGAGCAATGGAAGTCAATTCTGGAAACAAGTAGCATCAACGTAAACAATGCTCAGAGCTGTCAAGAATTACAGATACTGCTACCTGGCAAATGTGGGGGGAAAAAATTAAAAAAAACACAAGAGAAGCTACATAAGCCTAGTTTGAGAAATCTTATCACATCAAGACTCCTACTTGGTGGAGAAAAATCATCCTTAAACATTTTCTGGACAATGTAATCATGAGTTCAAATCCACATGCTTTTTGCCTTGGATGAGGTTTCTAGGAAGAAAATTAGTTAATCATGTATTTATTCAGTTCAAGTCCACTTCTGCTAATAATTTAGGACTGGACTTTACAATAATGCTGTACTTACGATAAATTAAATCACAGCCACGTTACAAGAGCCTGTATCCCAGTGATTCCCTTTGGTTAACCGCCAAAATAAGCTTTTCCTTGTATTCTGCCCTCGTAAGTATAAAAGAGAGGAAGCAGGCTGCCACAGATTGTAATAGACTATCCAGATCTTGACAATGCAAGGCACAGAGGAGACTCCAAATGGACCCAAAAAGACCCTGCTCTAATGGGGAGGATGGCAGAAGCAAAAAGCACATCCTCCAACAAGCATCAGCAGCCATAAACAATCATCACATGCAGCCTTGAGCAGGTTCAGAGAAGTCCCTATCTCCTCAGCAAGGGCAAGCACCCCAGGGAGGTCAGTATCACAAAGAAGCGTGGAGAAATTATTCACTTTTTCTGGTGATGATCAAATATACAACAATGACAACCTGGAATCAGATGTAAATCTCTAGAAAGACATTCACACAGCCAGCACGGGAGCATTTGATCATCTTCACAAATCTGGTCATATCATAGGAATTTCAGAGAAGCCTAAATCAGTTCCTTGGGAAGAAAAATCACCAATCACAGCCCATAGCCATAACTAAGATCTAATTCAATCCTCTCCAGAACTTTTCATTTACCAAGAAAATCCTGTAGAGAAGTATCAGAGAATTTCTCCAACAAAGAAAGTCAGTATATGAGAATTCTGTTTTAACACTTAAGAGGCTGCAGTTAGCCCCACCAGCTTAATGGCATCAAGGTGAGGTCCTTACCTCATTTTCCCACATGCGCCTATACTGTAAAATAGCAACACGAAACCCTGCAAGTCAGGCGTATTAACCTGAGTTATTGGCTGTTTGCACAGTTTATTTTACAGAAGAATCAGTCACTTCTAAACAAGTTCCTTTGTGGTCAACTATTGCATTAGACATAAAGGAGACATCATAAATTAGATCTACAGACCCTGTCTTGCAGAAGGGGAATTCAGAGCACTGGTGCTAACAACACAGCTGAGATAACTGTAGTAACACTCCACCTCACAAGAAAACACCACGGGTTTACCCTGAGATAAAGCTACAGCAGACTTCAAGAGCAAGGGAGGAAAACATTCCCTTTAAGGAGAACATATTCTCTAAGGTCATTTAATGACTAGGCTGCTATCAAAGTAATTAATGTTCAAAACTACAACAGAAATCTCATGTCAATGTCAGGTTCCATGGCCCTTATATCCAGAGTCAACTTTCAGGCTATATAAGCAAGTATGCCCCATTCCTAGAAAATCTGTAACTCGTGTCTTAATTGTATTAGAGTGATGTAAATAGACTTAGGAAGCTGAAGGTTTAGATCTCTGTAAAATTTGAATGCATTTGTAAAACATACAAAATAGACAGGGACCTACTGGAGAGAGTCCAACGGAGAGTTACAAGGATGATCAAGGGACTTGAACATCTCTCCTAGGAAGAGAGACCGAGAGAACTGGGGCTGTTTAGCCTTGAAAGGAGACAGCTGAGAGGGGACCTTCTTAACATATATAAATATCTGAGGGGTGGGTGTCAATGGGAAGGAAACAATCTCTTCTCAGTGGTGCCCAGTAATAGAACAAGAAATAATGGGTTTAAGCTAGAACATGGGAAGTTCCACCTCAACACGAGGAGAAACTTCTTTACTGTGAAGGTGACAGAGCCCTGGCACAGGCTGCCCAGAGAGGTTGTGGAGTCTCCTTCTCTGGAGACTTTCAAACCCACTTGGACACCTTCCTGTGTGGCTGCCCTAGGGGATCCTGCTCTGGCAGGGGGATTGGACTAGACAATCTCTAGAGGTCCCTTCCAACCCCTGACACTCTATGATTCTATATTTCTTAACATCCCACAAATCAAGTTGAATGAGTTTGCTTTGTAGCGTTTTCTAGAGGTTGAGATCCTTACCTTTGCAAAAGGTAGTTTACTGCATTAAAGTTTTACGCTACCCAAGCTAATATAACAACAGATTATATTTACATGGAATCACCACAAAAAGCAAGTAGGGAAAAACAAAACAACGCCCACCCAAAAACCAAAAAATCTCACATGCCATCATGACTTTTCTGAAAAGCTATCTTTCTGAAAATCCCTGGCTTTGTTATGACTTTTCCATCCTATGGGAAGAAGCAAAAGAAACACTAGTAATGGTACACAGGTTTTTTGTTTGGAGCCAGAGACGTCAGTGTATCAAATTAGAAAAGAAATTCTTCAGACTGTATCCTTATATTAGGTCCAAGCTTCTCCACTCTTAGACAACTAAAAAGCTTTGTTTATTGTGATCTGTGCCAGTGCCAAACTCTGCATGGACAGCACAGCGATAACCACCAAAGTTCTCAGCAGAAAACAGTGTCAGAAGCACTATGGTTCTCTCTAGATAAAAAGTCAGTAACAGAGATTCAAGAGAAGTGTCAAAGTAGTAAAGAAGACTAAATGCAGGAAGAACTTCCAAGTTTCTTGATCAGTATGACAATTCATCATAAGCCTTTGAGCAGAACACTCGTCTCTTTCAAAACATTGGCCAGGAAACAGAGGCCTCTGTAGGCTCAGGGAGGCCCTCCAGAGGAGGTGAACCCATACAAAAATGTATCCAAGTAGGCCATGGAGAAATAAAGTTACAAGCTGCAAGGATTTTTAAAAAAAAAAAAAAAAAAAAAAAAAAAGTATCAGGTGCTTTACTCCGAAAGTCATTAGCAAACTGAATGAGTAATATATACCAAACAATCCTCACAGTGCAAGCAGCCACATAACCTATCACACACGTCTAAAGAGTAATTCCTAAATCAAGCAAGACAGAACCAAGGAGTGGCTGCACCCTTACTTTTCCTTATTCTTTTAGCAGCCCCCGCCAAGTAAAGGAGTTCCTCAAGACAGAGTTGTTCAGCATCTCCAGACTCACATAAAGTCCCCTGAGAACAAGAACCTAGTGAGCTTCAGAACAATCACTTTTTCCTTTGCTATAATCACATTTCTGAGATGTGTTGCTACTGTCTCTTGCCCCTCAGCTATCAGAGCATAACCATTCACGACTACTCTTCTGAACGATGTCACTCTCTTTTCATTACTTTTCATTCCACTTAGTAAACTTTATATTTGAGTCTTGGACATAACTATGTTACTCACACATATCCTAAAACTGATACTCCAGAAAGTAACTGACTTCTAGTTCAGACTAAAAGCATTTGCAAAATTAATTTTAAAAGGGAAAATGGCTAGCATATGCGGCTATTGTAAAAAGACACATAACCCTGCTATTCAAGGTATTTGAAATATTAATATGTAAATAAACCTAAATCAGTTCAGCAGTTGCATGCAACAAAAAAATAATCAATTTGTTGCTTTATTGCTCAGAATTTCTAGGGTCTTAGCATCAGAAAGCAGAGTAATAATGAACAAGAATGAAATACAACTGTGTGTTTTTATGTTTATGCTTACCATGTGTATTAAGCACAGGATAGAAACGGTGTGCAGAAATAAGAAAATAAAACAATGGCTCAAATTGCACTGTCACTTTTGTGTGGGCTAGTGCGTGACTACAAATCTATAATAGAAACTTTACAGTGTGGTTTAGTCTTCATCTGCAAGGTGCTGAAGAGTAATTAAGTGTTTTAAAGAGCAACCAGAAAACCATTATTAGTGTTCCTACATCAGAGAAGAGGGGTTTTGCTACCTCCAATAGAAACATCTACTTTCAAAATAATGCTAAGGTCACTACACCAAAGACTTACTCCTTGGATTTTTAAAATATATTCCTCAATGTTTATCTAGTAAACAGCATCATTACAGAAACATCTTTCACGGAGACTTGGAGTGGGAGGGGGTTATCATATTATTCAGGGACATGGTACCTGGGTAACCTACTTCCTGACAAGTGCTGCAGCCACTTTACAGGGAACAGGCTACACATACCAAGTTTCTTCAATACTCATTTGCATAAGGGTTGGTTTTTCTTTTCATCTATTTTTTTTTGTTCTATTTATTAAAACTCTGTTACATACGTATGTCTCAACTACATCACTGTTCCCAAAGTTACACTACAACGTCAGTCGGATAAGCTCCCAGCTCTCATACTTCGCTCCTTTCCAAAGGTTTGCTGTCTGTACTCCTGCTGCTGCTGGAACGTCATCAACTCAATTCCCAGACTCTCTGGAAGGAAGTGTTCATTGGGTGGAGTAGGTAGCACAGAGAAGAAATCCAAAGTCAGAGTGTAACAGAAATGCAACATCCTCTCCTAGGAGGAAGAAAGTCTGGCAATGCCAGGACCAGGGACGTGCTTCCCACTGCCCCGTTCCTTAGGGTTAGAGATTACAGCAGCAGCCAGGTTAGCTGCCTTCTCTGCAAGGCAAGAGCTCCAAATCAATCTCACACAGAATTCACATCACTTCTCCCCTGCAAGGAATCCCATGTCCCTTTTGATAAAAACTCAGTTTAGTTTTTCAGCTTTCTTATGACAATTGTTTCAGTGAAAGCCTGAATACTCTTCTAAATGCTTTTAAAGGGACACTTATAGCCACAGGGTATTATAACTCCTTGACATACATAAGATTAAGAATGCCAGAGCACACAGAATACTAACTCTAGATTAAGATCACAGGCAGCATATAAAATAGCTCAAGATATCAATATGCAGAATTAAGGTTTTTGACATGAAGTCACAAGTCACTGTTAAATCCGAATGCAGAGGTATCAATGCCAAAGACAAAGCATGTGCCCACAGCAGCTTTTCTTAAACAGCAAGACACAGATCAAGGACAGCCACAAGAGAAGATTAAGAGCAAAAACAGAGAGAAAGAAAACTTCCTTATAGCACTGCACACCTTCATGGAGTCCCTAGGCTGGGAAACATGGAGAAGCCACATCCTTGTGCCTTGCGTACACTCTTGCATTCATCCTACTCCAAAGTAGTCACAAGGTTTGTAGGCTGAGACTGTGTTTTTAATTAGATCACCACGTATAATGAACTGGTATACCGTTCTGACACAAGATACTACCTCTGCATCCCCCACCTTGCATAGGATGACAAAAATCTGACACTTTCAAAATTCAGTCACTATTGACTGATATAAATTATAAAAAGGTTTAATATATTCAGCACTCTATCCCAAATTCTGATGTCCCAAATCTTCCATCATAATTAAAGATAAGCTTGCTAAATGAATTTAAAAATTGTCGTTACGGTGTGTAGAAAAATTAAAACACATAACCATTTATCTTGCTATTCTCAGTGAATAGCAAGAAGAGAAGCATGGTCATTCTGAAAATAAATTAAGATCCACTATGGTATAGCAGAGGAAACCAATAGCTATGCTTGGAGGATGGGAGGGGTTGAAGAGGTCTGTAAGACACTTTTAGAATAAATCACATTGTAAGTTACTCACTACATCAATGCTTTTCAGACAAAGTAGAAGGTAAAAAGATAGATATAGTATGTTGAAGACTCTGAGCCATAAAAAAGCATCTTATATCAGTTTAAAAGGGATCAAAAATTGCCTGAACTATCTATTTTCCAGTCATCCCACGGCGTCCATAACAGGTAGCATTATGGTTGCTGAACATCCCAACTACATTTGGTTCCTATTTAAACGTGTTCACAAATCTTGCATTTAGTCTTTTCTTACAGTCTAACACAAATTTGGGGTATAGGTGACAAAATCCATTACATATAGGTATGTAAATAATGCCAAGTATTTTAGATGAAACTGCAGTCACGTACTGCCAGAATTTGTTATCACAATGCACTCTGCAAAGAGAAAAAATAAAACATATGAACCGACACAAGCTTAAACTGAAAAAGCTTAGGAGTTTATTGCTCTCCACAAAACACACAAAGTCTGCCTCTCAACTTTCTTCAACCTTTAAAAGGCATTTTGTCTTTTGGAATGGTTTTCTTATGCTAATAATCTATAAAAGTACTATGATGCAAAATCGCTTAGAGTGTAAGTAGCTTTCTATCTCTACCCTTCAAAAAATCTTGAGTAAGATAAATGTTAGACTTGCATTTTTAGGTGGGAAAAGGCAATATTATTTAAATTTTATTTTCAATATACCTAGCAACAGTCAAAATACCAAATGTATGTCACTGATAAATTACACAGGAGGCAAACTGCAACAATCTACAACAGAAAAGGTACTGTAATGTTCAACATTTCCAAGAGAAAAAAAAAATTAAAAAAAAATAAAAATCACACATTTAGGTGAGAAGAGCCTGTCCATCATCTCTGCTCTTCTCAGAATAGACTGGCAAAATTATGCTGTTTGTAGAGCACTACTTCTCCACTTGTCACTGGATATTTTAGAGCTCTTGATCTTTCAACTGGTGCCTAAATCCAGTTCAGGGTTAGTGGTGCCCATGACAAGTAGACTACTTGGGATACCCAGAGTCATTATAGCTACAGTCCAGATCTCCAGTAGCCACAATATCACAGTCTACCCATACCACACTAAGTTACCAGCTGTGGGGAAGAGTCAAATAAAAAAAGGTCAATCTGGAGAATGAACTATCCTTGTATTCCTCCAGGTCAGAATTAAGGTACACTTTTACGCTTTTTTTAATATTACTCCTACTAAACTTGTTTGACTGATAAAGAGATGAAGAGTATTACTGGACATACAAAAAGCTCTCAAACACGCTTTCTTTCAAGCATTCTATAAATCTATGGGATAGTTTACAAATACTAACATTATTTCATTAATTCCTAATTAGTTTTAGTTTGCAATTGTGATTAAACCATCACAAGTCTTAAAAGTCAAAAGAGCAAGAATTATTGTCCAATGGTCTGTTTTTCAAGGAAATACAAGTACCAAGACACTGAAATATGCATCTTTCAGCTTTCATCCAACAGCAATATCAGCATAACAAAGTGTTAGTTTAAAAACTCTTTTCTAATTAGCCAAACAAAACTCTCAAGAGTTTGAGAGAGTTGAGTTTGAGTATTGAGAAAGAATACACACAAAATCTAGAACCACCAGTATAAAGGACACTACTCATAGATACAGTGCAAAGTTTAAGAAAATAAATTTTGGGTGCTAGGATCAGATTTCATTTAGCAACCACATTCTCTCAAGGGACACTGCAGATGTTATGAACCACCATAATGATGTTCAACACCTCTTTTTAACTTCTGTTGGGGACTCTATTCATAATTCTGCTGATCACTAGGAAGCTACCTAAAGGTCTTGGTTTAAACATAAAATGGAGACTAAATATTGCCACAAAACAAATTACAGCATATTTGCAGTTACAAATCGCAGAAATTATTCTGGATTACCTAGTATGAAATTGTGTAAAAAATGTGTAAAAAGTCTGTTTTGTCTGCTTTTTGCAGAAACACAACTACAGGAAAGAGCATTTGGCCAAATACAGTGCTGCTACTACTCCTGAGGCTTTGAGAAGTATCTAGCCCAGAGGAGAAAAAGAAAAACCTTACAGGAGAGAAGAAAAAACACTTGAAAAACCCAGTCACACACATAACCTATCTCAACTTCAATGCTAAACCACTTTTACTACAACACATTCTCAAACTGCCTACTGCTGGGGAAGGGCACTGCCTGCACCTGCAGTACCATGGACAGTGTATGGAAAAATTCTTTGACTTCAGAGAATTTCTTTGCTGAATTTGGAAGGGACCAGCTCAAACTAAGCAAATAAGCAAATATTCACTGACAGTGCAAGAAAGTCAATGATCTTCTGTAACACATCCATATGCTTTGGTGTTTACATCAAGGAGCACCTGCAAGTTTAAAAACTTTGTTACATTTCCACACTACATTAAGGCTTTTAATATATGGTCATTACTGATACTGAGTTTCAAGTTCTAACATGGACAACTGCATACTCATGAAGTTGAGGATCGTTACTTTTTTTTTTTTTTTGCTACAGAATCATAGAATAATTCCAGTTGGAAAGGATCTCTAGGGTTATGTAGCCAACTTTCTACTCAAAGCAATATCTGTCTAGATGACTCAGGGCATCAAAGTATCCAAGGATTGACACTGCAGAACCTTGTTCACTTGTCCCAATTATTGTCTCACTCCATGGTGAAACACTTTCCTGTTAAATATAGTTATTTTAATGCATGCCTGCTGCCTCCTTCCACACACTACTACAAAGAGCCTTGATCAGTATTCTCAGCAGCCTGCCCATAGGTACCAGGCGGTTATTACTAGTTCCCCCTGCTCTCCGAAGCCTTCTCTTCTGCAGGCTGAGTTTCTTTAACAACTGGCAGAATTTTATCAAACATCTCATGTGCATCTGCTAGACTTAAAAGTCTTCCATTACAGTGTAAAGTTCTGATTCAGGGTGGCTTTTGACTTTCATTCTACTTCCCCAGATATATCTGCAGGAGCTAAGACATCAAACTAAAGCCAGCTCTAGTACAAGTTGAAATTCTCAACCCTAAAGAGAGACTATCTTCTTTTGAGCCTGTAGCTCTATTTCTAAACTAGAATTAGTTATGGAAGAACTTCTAAAAAAACCACACAGTTGAATGACAGCTCTTCTGAGAAGAAAACAATTTTTACAAGCTTATATATATATATATAGAGAGAGAGAGATATATATATACATACACACACATATATACACACACACACACTTGGATATACAGGAAGAAGTAAGGATGCCCAAAACTGAAGGGAGGAAGAAAAAAAAAAAAAGTATGTAGGCAAGAAACCTATCAGGAAGGAGAATAAGGATACATTACTAGGGCTGCTGTCTAAACACGAAGTTGTTAGAAAAAAAGCAAAAGATGCTAACAAAGAAGTCATAAGTGCTCCAGGATGTGAAGTAAATTTCTAGTAAGGTATATAGCACCCTATTGCCAATTACAAGCAGAAGTTCTTTTATCCATTTTCTGAATCCTCCATCCAGTCCTACCCAGCTATTTATCAGGCTAACAGCAAGATATTTCATGACAGTATCAGCTCTTCAGACACAGACACTCATTCTTCAGCAAAAGGAGTAATACCAGAACTGCAAACTACTGAAATAAAATTACAGAATGTGCTTGAACCACAGAATCAAGCTAAATTTGCAATATTAGCTGCAAACCCCCTAAGTTTTATTAAAATAATTCCCTACCATAATGACTGCCATTGTACAATATAACAGGCTTAATGTGTAAATCCATATGGTACAGTGGAACTATGCAACTACAACAGAAGTCTAATATATGCGAGTCTATTTCTACTTTAAAGGAACATAACATCTACACTGAGGTAGAAGAGTTCACAAGCAACTAAAGCATTACTCCCTGTGGCTAGTAACAGCAAAGCTAGACAGGAAAAATATAAGTGAAGCATTTAAACTTTATTGATGTTTATCTGGAATGTTAAGTGGATAGCAAATATAGCACACAACCTACGGCCAAGTTCGTGGCACTACTAGGAACTAGATGGAAATTAGACCTCTAGCTTATTTCTTGTTTTATGCTGAAAAAGGCACAAGGTGAAGCTTCTCTCAAATCAGGAATTCCGTAACACAATTCAAGACAATAAAGTATCTCTTTGAGACATATAGAAAATAGTTGGATAAAACTCAAAGTACATCTAATTAAAATGCAATGTCAAATAAAGCCAATGATCTATTCGTTGCACAGGCTGAAGAGAAACATTAACCCAGCTCATGTTAAGCACAGAAAATGAGAATACTGTGCTTCAGACACTGTCTGCTTGGGACAGACAAGAGCAGGATGCTGCTTCAAAAATATTCACTGATAACCGAGTCAACAGAAAACAGTACAAATGTCTACTGTGCACAATCACATTCAATCACGCTTTGGGATTATTGTTGGCTTCTAATGAGAGTATTTAGAATTTTACTCTGGGCAGAAAAAATAAAAACACCACAGCAAAAATCCCACCACCACCCCATAAATGTAGAACTGGGAAACAGAACAACAAAACCACCTAAATTTCTTCCCCCATGCTCACTTTCTTCAGGATTGTACTTTAGAATCTTATACAACCTGAAGACAATGCTGGGACAAGAAGTAGAAATATTAGGAACTGCAGAGTGAAAATCACTTCAAAAGTAGCCACTCAATTCCCAGCCTTTCTACTACTTCAGTATACATTGTAGCCTTCTATAAAATATACCTTTCGGAAACTGGAAGATTATGCTTAATTCAGCATTCTTTAGCCAACAAGACTGCCATCATAACAAAAATCAGTACAAAGTAAACCTCAGTTCTACAGTCTTAAGTATTGCAGGCAACAATTCTCGGAAATTACTGCTTATGGTTCACTTCTATCACACAGAAATAAGGGTAAGAAATTTTAAAACCTGTGCAAATGAACAAGAAGGTAAAAATTTCCAATCACAAGACTGTCCCAAGGTTACATTACAAGGAACTAAGCTCCATTCCTTTAGGGGAGAAATTACAGATTACTTTAAATTATTCAAAAGTTGGTATTTATTATACCTGAACAGAAGAGTTTAAAGATTCCAGATCAGAATCTTGCACCCTTGCCCTCACGTGAAGGTTGTGTTCCCCAACGGGATAAAAACCAGCCAGTTCACCGATTCACAAATTAACAGCAAGGTATAACCTTTTACATATACTCAGGTCTAAAACTGGTAAAAATAAGTTACAGCATTTCTGCAGACATCCTTTTTGTATTGGAAAAAAACAAGTTTTAGTTCAAAAAGCAAATCATAGTGCAAATGTTTAACCTAGAAGCACAGAAACACTTCAGAGGATAGAAGCATTTTTATATCACTCACTCCACATACCTGCTAAAAACCCAGAAAGGTAGCTGCTCTGTGCAATATTCACTTATATCATAAAATCCAATTCCCACATATCTGGTACGCAAACTACAATCTTCTGCTTCTAGTTCTCAGGGAAATACATGATTTGTTACTGAAGAACAAAGTTGAGAAAGATCAGGACCTGCATTCAGGGAAGTACCTTTATCTCAATGTGGAATAAAACTTATAACTGCTTGAAGATAACCTATATGCTGTAGTAAACACATTCTAGAGACAGTCATATACAAAGCAATTGTCTTAAAAGGAAAAAAAAAAAAAAGGAAAAGGAGAGCATTAAGAAGTATCCTGGGGAAATAGTTTTTCAGGTCATTTTCTACAAAGCCTAGGCAGAAAGGGAAAACTAATTTAGTATTCAAAAAAGAAGAAAAAAAAAACCCTAGTAAAATACTCTAAAGCAGTACATCAGCTCCCACAAACTTAAGTAGGATGTGTAGTACTAGTTTCAAATAAATTCCTTCTGCTGCTACCTAAACTATATGGAGTTGCATTAACTCAGGCAGGTGAAGTTAAGGAGTCATTTGATATGTACAAAGCACTGAATTAAATCCCAAACAAATAACCTGTTAGACTATGATAAATATATGCTATAAAAAGCACTGAAGTTCAAGTTGACTGCAAATGCACTCACCCAGCATATCCTTTAAATGCCCTGACTCTTTAATAATAACAGTTCCGAGTTTTTACTGATCAAGAGCTGTTGAATGCAGTTCCTTCGGAGAAGCCTAAGTCCATGTGAGACACAAACTAACTAGAATCCATATGAAATTCAAGTAAGTGCCTTAAGAGAATGAAGAAGTAGCTATTAGATTTAAGTTTCTTTAAAAAGCAGAAGAAAAAAGCAACATCAAAATAAAATTAAGCACACTTCAGAAACATATGTGCTGACGTCAGCCCTGTTTGAAGGGATATTCTTTAATAACTGACATGATAGTAAAAAACAACAGACCACCAAAACAGAGAGTGACACTGAACCCATCTCCTTTCTTGTATTTCCATATATTAAGGTCTTTCCCAAGTCCATTTTAAGTCTCAGAAAAAAAAAAAAAGTACTGTCAAAAGATTCAACACTGCACCTCTATGGAAGTTACCTTCATCACACTTTCAGAGTAGGCACACACTGGGTACGGCAGGAACAGCAGCTGCTTGCTCCACTCAACCAGCAAGTGGCTCATTTATTAAGCAGGGACTGCAAGTGCCAAAAGGAATCTGCCTTTCTTACCTCATCCTACCAAATCAGGTTTGCTTGAAAATAAATTTTGCTTCACCTCCATTCAACAGTTTAATATATATATGTGCATAAAGAAATTTAAAAGGCACATCGTAGTTGGTATTATTTATTAGTAGAGACAGAATAAGTGTCTGTTTTCTGATTCTTCACTTTAATTACACCCTCTATAAACTAAACCTAAAAAATAAAAGCCATGCCACTGCAGACTTCCATATCAAGATGGATGTACAGTATTTTCTTTTTGGTCACCAAACTTGAAAACAGGTAGCTGGTTTCCCACAAAAAGATACTGTTGTCCTCAGAACCAATTCTATGCAGCTTCTCCCCGAGGTATGGTGTTCTCTTAACACTGTCAGTCATACGGTCACAGAACACAACTGGTTCTTAACCAAGTTTCACTGTGCCATGTATCTATAGAGTAGTAATCGGAGCAATAGTTCTCATACAAGGTATGACACTGCCCCACTCCCAAGGAATCACAAGCCTCAAGGTTAAATCAGAATGAGACCATAAGCAAAATAATTAAGAAATTAACAGCTCTAAAAGGGTTCAATTAGAGCAAAAAGCCACTCAGCTGGTGAAAAGATGAGAATGGATCTACCTTGAAGCATGCTTACAATTTTAACTACTATTGCAGATCAAAATGAAACTGTAATCCACCCAGAGCACACTACCCATGTGCAAAAGACAGCTTGGTGAGTGTAAGAGCTGGTATTCCCTTAAACTCCACAGCTATTCCTCCATATTTTCAATGTATACTAACAGTTAGGTAAAAGAAAACCAGTGATCATCTTTAGGTTTCAGACTTACTACCTGATGTTCTAGAACTAGTCTACCACTAACTGTGAAACCACACCATTAATATGTTAAATATATGCTTTATTAAATGAAAGGATTAGCAAAGAAGCTTCCAAAGACAAGAAGAAGCTGCAAGTTCTCAAACATGGTTCCTCAGTTATAACTTCCTTGGCCTTTAAACTAGGATGATGTTTCGTAAAAGGAAAGCTTACCTTCTTAGGAAAAGAGATTCAAATTGCTAAACTATCATAAGAAGCACATGAAAGCAGGCTTCTTCAGTGGAGCAGTAGTTATATGATAAATGGCAGTAAGATTAAGTCACTAGACAAATTGGATTAATGCTACTGGGCCTCTCTCATTCAGATCAGTGCTTTTAACATAACTCCAGCAGTCTAGGGGCCCCTACAGATCACACTGATTGGGGGAAATGCATTCACATTAACTACCAGGCTTGTTGACCTATAAACACTGATTCTGACCTAGCAAGTTTTGTCCTTTCATTTTATGCTAGGAGCTCTCAGAGGACACTTTTTATGAATGAGATACTGAAGACTAATTCTAGATTTTATTCAACAGCAAAAATCGCGTGTAATGAAGCTGTAGCTATTCAAAGAAAGGGAATAGTTTCTATTTTTGCAACATCCAATAGCCCAAGGTAACTTACAGACAAGTTTCAGGTCTTTAACTGACAGGCACTGCTATAGTCACATATACCTATCTTCATTCATTATATTTGGAGAGAAGGCAGAGAAAGAAGAGAAAGAAAAAACAAACAAAAAAAGGAGGAAAAGGTAGCTGAACACTCTGTCGACATATCCAGTGATTAATATCATTATGTTTAAGTCTAGGAGTACTTTCTCCCATTCCTGTACTCAAATTCAGTTAGTTTTTAAGATGGTAAGTTATTGTAACATGCAATAGGAGATGGGTTTAGAAGTAATGAAATTATTCTACCTGCATGTATGCTGTTTGACATGCATACATCCGTCTTAGTCCACGGATCTTACAATTTAATTTTAATATAAAACATTCAAATAGGATTCACATTCAGTTTACACTGATGACAGAAACTATAAAACAAAATGCAACATACATAGTCTACTTTCTAACAAATCTCATCTTCTGAATTCAGTGTTCCTGAAGCAAACTGCCCAGCTTGTCACTTTTGTACCATATTATGCTGGGAAACTGGTAGCAAGTCCTCCTATGCAGTGTATTTTGCCCTGCAAGGAGTGAGATTGCTACTCTTAGTTACTACTTCTCTGTATAAGGTTTTACACAGAAGAAATCATTTAAGAACACACACACAGAGAAAAGCAAATGCCTCCTCTGTTAGCATGGAAGAGATCAGAGCTCAGTAGTCCAAAACATAAGATTAGGTTGCAATCCACTACAAACAAGGCCTAAAAATGTGCCAAAGTAAAACCACTTTTCACTACTTGAAAACCATAGTACACTCTCACTTAGTCCTGTCACATTTTTGGTCATTCCTACAAAGCTCCTACAGTTCTATTCAGAATTTGAAGTGTTCATTAGAAGTTCAAAGTCAAGAAACAGAAGCGTGCTCTCATTTTTAGTTTCTTTCTCTCTCCACCTCTTTTGAAAAAGAAAAAAAATAAATCACACATGCAGAACCACCAACTAAAATTCCTAGTACTACTAACTTATATTTGCAATCAAACAGAAGATACTGTCATGTTACCTTCCAGCAATCAAAAAACTACTTAGCTATGACAAGTAAAACAGTCAAAGCCCAGGAGACTGTCCAAGGATCAGTGCTACAACCACGACATGTAAAAGTACAGTTGCTTTATATTGCAGTCAGTTGGAACACGCTTCCTATTGGGCACCTATTAGTCTAAAGACAACAGCAAGAGAGAAGAAACTGGTGCTGGGATCACAGTATGTTAGAAAGCCACTCACAGACAACTGAAGTTTTCCCTTCTTCCCTTACAAGAAAACAGAATCTGATTAAACGCAGACAGCACTGCTCAGGACACAAGCCTCAGCCAAGAGCTAAACTCCCTTTCCACCAAGTTCAGTAGCATGTTTGCTTGATCTCTACATCCACCTTTATTTTCAACTCAGTAACTTAAGGCTTAAAAAAATTGCCCTTATGCTGGGGACGCCAATCCACCTTTTCCCAGTTTGAAAACCAGCAATAGATGAAGTACTGAATACACAACTGATTGATTAATCATTATGAAATTAACACTAATATATTCTGCTCCAGAATAAAAACACAGTACATGGCTTTCAGGGTGCACAGTACAGGATGAGAAGGGGTATCATTCTCCCAGCCTGTAGTCTCCTGATGGTTTTGGATGCAGGCTTCCTCAACTTGTTAAAGCATTTGTGTAATATAGTTTATGAATGCATTAGTTTGTACATTTGTGTTCAGAGAACACTTGCAAGGTCCATTTAAATTATAGACTCCTACAAGAAATACCTTGGAGTTGTCATGTTACCAGAAGAGCCAAGGGGAAGGAAAGAAAATATCACCATAAAACCTGCTTGATCCTTAGTTCTCTGTGGAAATCACTAGCTTAAACACTAATTCTTTCCTCTAAGTTGGTGTAGCCAGTCTAATAACAGCTAGCCAGAAGTCAGGAACACATCCTCTGAATGTCCACTAAATTAGTAGAATCTTTGATACAATTTCGAAGTAAGAAAATAATGACAATTTCATTTTCAGGATTGCACAAGAAAAATGTCATCTGACAAAATTAAGCATATCAAAGGTTCTGATACAACACAGCAAACACCCAGTTTGATAAAAACATGCAACTAACTGATCCAAATAATTTAATGCAAAAATGCATACATGTGTTTACTTACAGAGGTTATATTCATATTTCCTTCTAGATACATATATTGCCCTCCCAATTTGCTTACTGGAAGAAACAGAAGGTCTGAGCAGCATCTCAAGCCATGCCAAACCCTTCGCTGATATACTTTATTTTCCATGTCTGATGTTTACAGTCGTTAAAATGTTAACAAATGTTAACCAGTCTCCTGAAAGGAATAAATTCCCAGCCTGTTCTCCAAGAACAGTCCAGAAAAGGGGGACTCAGAGAGATGAGGACTGTATTTATTCATAGAGCTTTGACTCCATACACTTTTCCCATCCAATGAAATCAGGACAAAGTGCATAGATACACACTGGAAAGCAAAGAAAGCATAATCATCTTTAAAAAGCCAAAACATTCAGGACAATTGAAGAAAGGTGAGTTACACAGTCTTCCGCATATGCACGTACTCTAGTTATCTCAGCAATACTACACAACTGCAAGTGGGACAAAAGGTGGTTTCTACAATATAAGACACCATTTCACCATGTGAAAGTTTAAGAAACCTTGATACTAGTGAACTTGCTGAGCAAGTAATTTCCTTCCAACATGCAGTAAGGCCTATAGATCAGCCTCATCTTACCAGAACAGCAAATTTAGTCGTCCAAGGCCTAAGATGTGATCTGCGATGAGCCACTTCACAATCACCCGTGCTTACAAAACATTACTTGAAATAGTCTCATTTATACCAAAGAGGCAGGCAAATTTTTGAGAAATAGTTGCCAGAGATAACGCTTCAAGGCCCATACTTAAAATCTCGGTCAGAGTAATTTCAAAAGCTTTCACGTGCAAAGAATATTCTAACTTTCCTGAATAACAGCCATGAAAGACAACAGGTATCTGTTTATAATGACTATTATTAACTAAACAAAAAAGCAACATACTTGTGTATTTACTCCCACTAGCTTCTTTAATCCAATCTTTCTTAGTATAGTCATTTTTAAACTTTCTGAAGAAAAGTTACCAATAAACTAACGGAGCGCTACTCCCAACAGGCACTCTCCACCTTCTCTCTGCAAAGAGAAAAGTTGTTATGATTCTCCAAGACTCATCATTTTAAAAGCTAATACGCACCTGAAGAAACATGCAAGTTAACAGCAGAGATCATTTTATCATTGTATTCCCCCTTTCCCAAACAATCCTTTCCCCCAGAATGAACTTTGTTTGCAATTCAGCCAAGTTCAACTGCCAAGCATTTCTAAATGCTTGCATGTGTTCGTCTTATTTATGAAACAGAAATTCTACCACAGAATCCCAGAAGCCTAAGGTACACACATCTGAGTCCTAGACTATGTGCTAGTTTGCTACATTTTTAGAGAGATGCTAAGAAACTAGAAGTATACTTGAGTATTTGTAGGTCATCTGAAACTAATTCACCCTCTCAAGCCAAACAGCTATCTTATTCTCTACTCTTCATAAGGCTGTTCTTTTTTCTTTTTCTCTTTCCTTTTCTAAAGTAGGGAGAGAAAGGAGCTACAAAAAATTGCATTCTTGTATGTATTCATCTTATGGTATGAATTTCTTTTCCGTTAGTGCCAAACATCCCGTTTACAAGAATATGGTGTGAAAGTACAGGGATGCTCAAGCTGAGACATTTTGAAACTCGAACAAAACACAGACAGTTAAAATACAGCAAGTCAGAAATCTGTACAGGCTCAGTAAACACGACACTGGCCAACACTAACTTCCAAAACTTTTGGGCAGGAGCAAGCTAACATCTGCAGGCCTAGAGTTTCCACAGCTTTAACTAGGTGATGGGTTTTGCTTACATTAACATATGCTCTAGAGAGAACTGTTTCTCTTCTGAACTACGCACTTGATATTACCATACCGACACAAATATATAAGCAATGGACAATTAAAGCCTTTCAGGTACAGTAGCAAAGCATTTTAAAATAATTATCTAGTGTATTTTCCCTCCCCTTTTACTGTACAGAAGAAGGCACTAGCAGCTCACTTTCAGGCTGGCAAGTAGAGCTATACTACTGTCACTGGAAGTAGGATGAGAGCCTGTACGTAGCCTTGTCATTTGTTTCTGCTAATGCACAAAATGAAAAGAGCTTCTACTATTCTGCAAGTAGGAGACGGAAAGTTACGTTCCGGTTATTTTACTGACAGATAAATCTCGGAAGGTTACATGGACCGTCCAAAATAACACCGAAAAAATAAGAGGCTGCCATTTACCATCTGTTTGCCTCTCTCTCTCTCAGGGAAGGGCGGGGGGGGGAAAAAAAAGTGCAGATCATAAGAACAAATGGAGCCTGGCTCCGGGGAGGAGGAAGAAGTGGAGAGAGAGAGGAAATTTCCACGCAAATCGTAAGTGAATCACGCCGCGATCCCCGCGCCGGCTTCCCCCAGCAGAGGCGAG